>NW_027278278.1:0-289329 GCF_030028105.1 Mobula birostris
AAACAACTCAGAATCATTTGGGAAGTAGATTTAAGGTGTTTGCATTAGGTTAACACACAGTAGTTTGGTGTAAAATTTAAATGTATACTATTGGAAAAGTCATAGCATTATATGCCCTGAGAAAATAACTTTTTTGTCTTGCTCAGCAGAGGCATGAAACCAGTTTTAAACAACTCAGAATCATGTGGAAAGTTAACTTAAACTGTTAACATTAGGTTTGCACCCAGTAGTTTGGTGTAAAATTGAAATGTATACTATTGGTAATGTCAAAGCGTTGTATGCCCTGAGAAAACAACTTTTTTGTCTTGCTCTGCAGAAGCATGAAACCAGTTTTAAACATCTCATAATCATGTGGAAAGAAACTTAAACTGTTAACATTAGGTTTGCACACAGTAGTTTGGTGTAAAATTGAAATGTATACTCTTGTTAATGTCAAAGCATTGCATGCCCTGAGAAAATAACTTTTTTGTCTTGCTCAGCACAGGCATGAAACCAGTTTTAAACAACTCAGAATCATGTGGAAAGTTAACTTAAACTGTTAACATTAGGTTTGCACACAGTAGTTTGGTGTAAAATTGAAGTGTATACTATTGGTAATGTCAAAGCATGCATGTCCTGAAAAAACAACTTTTTTGTCTTGCTCAACAGAGGCATGAAATCAGTTTTTAAGAACTCAGAATCATGTTGAAAGTAAACTTAAGGTGTTTCCATTAGGTTTCCACACAGTAGTTTGGTGTAAGATTGAAATGTATACGCTTGGTAATGTCAAAGCGTTGTATGCCCTGAGAAAACAACTTTTTTGTCTTGCTCTGCAGAAGCATGAAACCAGTTTTAAACATCTCATAATCATGTGGAAAGTTAACTTAAACTGTTAACATTAGGTTTGCACACAGTAGTTTGGTGTAAAATTGAAGTGTATACTTTTGGTAATGTCAAAGCATGCATGTCCTGAGAAAATAACTTTTTTGTCTTGCTCAGCAGAGGCATGAAACCAGTTTTAAACAACTCAGAATCATGTGGAAAGTTAACTTAAACTGTTAACATTAGGTTTGCACACAGTAGTTTGGTGTAAAATTGAAATGTATACTATTGGTAATGTCAAGGCATTGTATGCCCTGAGAAAACAACTTTTTTGTCTTGCTCAACAGAGGCATGAAACATGTTTTAAACAACTCAGAATCATGTGAGAAGTTGATTTAAGGTGTTTGAATTAGGTTTGCACACAGTAGTTTGGTGTAAAATTGAGATGTATACTCTTGGTAATGTCAAAGCATTGCGTGCCCTGAGAAAATAACTTTTTTGTCTAGCTCAGCACAGGCATGAAACCAGTTTTAAACAACTCAGAATCATGTGGAAAGTTGATTTAAGGTGTCTCCATTAGGTTTCCACACAGAAGTTTGGTGTAAGATTGAAATGTATACGCTTGGTAATGTCAAAGCGTTGTATGCCCTGAGAAAACAACTTTTTTGTCTTGCTCTGCAGAAGCATGAAACCAGTTTTAAACATCTCATAATCATGTGGAAAGTTAACTTAAACTGTTAACATTAGGTTTGCACACAGTAGTTTGGTGTAAAATTGAAGTCTATACTATTGGTAATGTCAAAGCATGCATGTCCTGAGAAAACAACTTTTTTGTCTTGCTCAACAGAGGCATGAAATCAGTTTTTAAGAACTCAGAATCATGTGGAAAGTTAACTTAAGGTGTTTCCATTAGGTTTCCACACAGTAGTTTGGTGTAACATTGAAATGTATACTATTGGTAATGTCAAAGCATTGCTTGCCCTGAGAAAACAACTTTTTTGTCTTGCTCAACAGAAGCATGAAACAGGTTTTAAACAACTCAGAATCATTTGGGAAGTAGATTTAAGGTGTTTGCATTAGGTTAACACACAGTAGTTTGGTGTAAAATTTAAATGTATACTATTGGAAATGTCATAGCATTATATGCCCTGAGAAAATAACTTTTTTGTCTTGCTCAGCAGAGGCATGAAACCAGTTTTAAACAACTCAGAATCATGTGGAAAGTTAACTTAAACTGTTAACATTAGGTTTGCACCCAGTAGTTTGGTGTAAAATTGAAATGTATACTATTGGTAATGTCAAAGCGTTGTATGCCCTGAGAAAACAACTTTTTTGTCTTGCTCTGCAGAAGCATGAAACCAGTTTTAAACATCTCATAATCATGTGGAAAGAAACTTAAACTGTTAACATTAGGTTTGCACACAGTAGTTTGGTGTAAAATTGAAATGTATACTCTTGTTAATGTCAAAGCATTGCATGCCCTGAGAAAATAACTTTTTTGTCTTGCTCAGCACAGGCATGAAACCAGTTTTAAACAACTCAGAATCATGTGGAAAGTTAACTTAAACTGTTAACATTAGGTTTGCACACAGTAGTTTGGTGTAAAATTGAAGTGTATACTATTGGTAATGTCAAAGCATGCATGTCCTGAGAAAACAACTTTTTTGTCTTGCTCAACAGAGGCATGAAATCAGTTTTTAAGAACTCAGAATCATGTTGAAAGTAAACTTAAGGTGTTTCCATTAGGTTTCCACACAGTAGTTTGGTGTAAGATTGAAATGTATACGCTTGGTAATGTCAAAGCGTTGTATGCCCTGAGAAAACAACTTTTTTGTCTTGCTCTGCAGAAGCATGAAACCAGTTTTAAACATCTCATAATCATGTGGAAAGTTAACTTAAACTGTTAACATTAGGTTTGCACACAGTAGTTTGGTGTAACATTGAAATGTATACTATTGGTAATGTCAAAGCATTGCTTGCCCTGAGAAAACAACTTTTTTGTCTTGCTCAACAGAAGCATGAAACAGGTTTTAAACAACTCAGAATCATTTGGGAAGTAGATTTAAGGTGTTTGCATTAGGTTAACACACAGTAGTTTGGTGTAAAATTTAAATGTATACTATTGGAAATGTCATAGCATTATATGCCCTGAGAAAATAACTTTTTTGTCTTGTTCAGCAGAGGCATGAAACCAGTTTTAAACAACTCAGAATCATGTGGAAAGTTAACTTAAACTGTTAACATTAGGTTTGCACCCAGTAGTTTGGTGTAAAATTGAAATGTATACTCTTGGTAATGTCAAAGCATTGCATGCCCTGAGAAAATAACTTTTTTGTCTTGCTCAGCACAGGCATGAAACCAGTTGTAAACAACTCAGAATCATGTGGAAAGTTAACTTAAACTGTTAACATTAGGTTTGCACACAGTAGTTTGGTGTAAAATTGAAGTGTATACTATTGGTAATGACAAAGCATGCATGTCCTGAGAAAACAACTTTTTTGTCTTGCTCAACAGAGGCATGAAATCAGTTTTTAAGAACTCAGAATCATTTTGAAAGTAAACTTAAGGTGTTTCCATTAGGTTTCCACACAGTAGTTTGGTGTAAGATTGAAATGTATACGCTTGGTAATGTCAAAGCGTTGTATGCCCTGAGAAAACAACTTTTTTGTCTTGCTCTGCAGAAGCATGAAACCAGTTTTAAACATCTCATAATCATGTGGAAAGTTAACTTAAACTGTTAACATTAGGTTTGCACACAGTAGTTTGGTGTAAAATTGAAGTGTATACTATTGGTAATGTCAAAGCATGCATGTCCTGAGAAAATAACTTTTTTGTCTTGCTCAGCAGAGGCATGAAACCAGTTTTAAACAACTCAGAATCATCTGGAAAGTTAACCTAAACTGTTAACATTAGGTTTGCACCCAGTAGTTTGGTGTAAAATTGAAATGTATACTCTTGGTAATGTCAAAGCATTGCATGCCCTGAGAAAATAACTTTTTTGTCTTGCTCAGCACAGGCATGAAACCAGTTTTAAACAACTCAGAATCATGTGGAAAGTTAACTTAAACTGTTAACATTAGGTTTGCACACAGTAGTTTGGTGTAAAATTGAAGTCTATACTATTGGTAATGTCAAAGCATGCATGTCCTGAGAAAACAACTTTTTTGTCTTGCTCAACAGAGGCATGAAATCAGTTTTTAAGAACTCAGAATCATGTGGAAAGTTAACTTAAGGTGTTTCCATTAGGTTTCCACACAGTAGTTTGGTGTAACATTGAAATGTATACTATTGGTAATGTCAAAGCATTGCTTGCCCTGAGAAAACAACTTTTTTGTCTTGCTCAACAGAAGCATGAAACAGGTTTTAAACAACTCAGAATCATTTGGGAAGTAGATTTAAGGTGTTTGCATTAGGTTAACACACAGTAGTTTGGTGTAAAATTTAAATGTATACTATTGGAAAAGTCATAGCATTATATGCCCTGAGAAAATAACTTTTTTGTCTTGCTCAGCAGAGGCATGAAACCAGTTTTAAACAACTCAGAATCATGTGGAAAGTTAACTTAAACTGTTAACATTAGGTTTGCACCCAGTAGTTTGGTGTAAAATTGAAATGTATACTATTGGTAATGTCAAAGCGTTGTATGCCCTGAGAAAACAACTTTTTTGTCTTGCTCTGCAGAAGCATGAAACCAGTTTTAAACATCTCATAATCATGTGGAAAGAAACTTAAACTGTTAACATTAGGTTTGCACACAGTAGTTTGGTGTAAAATTGAAATGTATACTCTTGTTAATGTCAAAGCATTGCATGCCCTGAGAAAATAACTTTTTTGTCTTGCTCAGCACAGGCATGAAACCAGTTTTAAACAACTCAGAATCATGTGGAAAGTTAACTTAAACTGTTAACATTAGGTTTGCACACAGTAGTTTGGTGTAAAATTGAAGTGTATACTATTGGTAATGTCAAAGCATGCATGTCCTGAGAAAACAACTTTTTTGTCTTGCTCAACAGAGGCATGAAATCAGTTTTTAAGAACTCAGAATCATGTTGAAAGTAAACTTAAGGTGTTTCCATTAGGTTTCCACACAGTAGTTTGGTGTAAGATTGAAATGTATACGCTTGGTAATGTCAAAGCGTTGTATGCCCTGAGAAAACAACTTTTTTGTCTTGCTCTGCAGAAGCATGAAACCAGTTTTAAACATCTCATAATCATGTGGAAAGTTAACTTAAACTGTTAACATTAGGTTTGCACACAGTAGTTTGGTGTAAAATTGAAGTGTATACTTTTGGTAATGTCAAAGCATGCATGTCCTGAGAAAATAACTTTTTTGTCTTGCTCAGCAGAGGCATGAAACCAGTTTTAAACAACTCAGAATCATGTGGAAAGTTAACTTAAACTGTTAACATTAGGTTTGCACACAGTAGTTTGGTGTAAAATTGAAATGTATACTATTGGTAATGTCAAGGCATTGTATGCCCTGAGAAAACAACTTTTTTGTCTTGCTCAACAGAGGCATGAAACATGTTTTAAACAACTCAGAATCATGTGAGAAGTTGATTTAAGGTGTTTGAATTAGGTTTGCACACAGTAGTTTGGTGTAAAATTGAGATGTATACTCTTGGTAATGTCAAAGCATTGCGTGCCCTGAGAAAATAACTTTTTTGTCTAGCTCAGCACAGGCATGAAACCAGTTTTAAACAACTCAGAATCATGTGGAAAGTTGATTTAAGGTGTCTCCATTAGGTTTCCACACAGAAGTTTGGTGTAAGATTGAAATGTATACGCTTGGTAATGTCAAAGCGTTGTATGCCCTGAGAAAACAACTTTTTTGTCTTGCTCTGCAGAAGCATGAAACCAGTTTTAAACATCTCATAATCATGTGGAAAGTTAACTTAAACTGTTAACATTAGGTTTGCACACAGTAGTTTGGTGTAAAATTGAAGTGTATACTATTGGTAATGTCAAAGCATGCATGTCCTGAGAAAACAACTTTTTTGTCTTGCTCAACAGAGGCATGAAATCAGTTTTTAAGAACTCAGAATCATGTGGAAAGTTAACTTAAGGTGTTTCCATTAGGTTTCCACACAGTAGTTTGGTGTAACATTGAAATGTATACTATTGGTAATGTCAAAGCATTGCTTGCCCTGAGAAAACAACTTTTTTGTCTTGCTCAACAGAAGCATGAAACAGGTTTTAAACAACTCAGAATCATTTGGGAAGTAGATTTAAGGTGTTTGCATTAGGTTAACACACAGTAGTTTGGTGTAAAATTTAAATGTATACTATTGGAAATGTCATAGCATTATATGCCCTGAGAAAATAACTTTTTTGTCTTGCTCAGCAGAGGCATGAAACCAGTTTTAAACAACTCAGAATCATGTGGAAAGTTAACTTAAACTGTTAACATTAGGTTTGCACCCAGTAGTTTGGTGTAAAATTGAAATGTATACTATTGGTAATGTCAAAGCGTTGTATGCCCTGAGAAAACAACTTTTTTGTCTTGCTCTGCAGAAGCATGAAACCAGTTTTAAACATCTCATAATCATGTGGAAAGAAACTTAAACTGTTAACATTAGGTTTGCACACAGTAGTTTGGTGTAAAATTGAAATGTATACTCTTGTTAATGTCAAAGCATTGCATGCCCTGAGAAAATAACTTTTTTGTCTTGCTCAGCACAGGCATGAAACCAGTTTTAAACAACTCAGAATCATGTGGAAAGTTAACTTAAACTGTTAACATTAGGTTTGCACACAGTAGTTTGGTGTAAAATTGAAGTGTATACTATTGGTAATGTCAAAGCATGCATGTCCTGAGAAAACAACTTTTTTGTCTTGCTCAACAGAGGCATGAAATCAGTTTTTAAGAACTCAGAATCATGTTGAAAGTAAACTTAAGGTGTTTCCATTAGGTTTCCACACAGTAGTTTGGTGTAAGATTGAAATGTATACGCTTGGTAATGTCAAAGCGTTGTATGCCCTGAGAAAACAACTTTTTTGTCTTGCTCTGCAGAAGCATGAAACCAGTTTTAAACATCTCATAATCATGTGGAAAGTTAACTTAAACTGTTAACATTAGGTTTGCACACAGTAGTTTGGTGTAAAATTGAAATGTATACTATTGGTAATGTCAAAGCGTTGTATGCCCTGAGAAAACAACTTTTTTGTCTTGCTCTGCAGAAGCATGAAACCAGTTTTAAACATCTCATAATCATGTGGAAAGAAACTTAAACTGTTAACATTAGGTTTGCACACAGTAGTTTGGTGTAAAATTGAAATGTATACTCTTGTTAATGTCAAAGCATTGCATGCCCTGAGAAAATAACTTTTTTGTCTTGCTCAGCACAGGCATGAAACCAGTTTTAAACAACTCAGAATCATGTGGAAAGTTAACTTAAACTGTTAACATTAGGTTTGCACACAGTAGTTTGGTGTAAAATTGAAGTGTATACTATTGGTAATGTCAAAGCATGCATGTCCTGAGAAAACAACTTTTTTGTCTTGCTCAACAGAGGCATGAAATCAGTTTTTAAGAACTCAGAATCATGTTGAAAGTAAACTTAAGGTGTTTCCATTAGGTTTCCACACAGTAGTTTGGTGTAAGATTGAAATGTATACGCTTGGTAATGTCAAAGCGTTGTATGCCCTGAGAAAACAACTTTTTTGTCTTGCTCTGCAGAAGCATGAAACCAGTTTTAAACATCTCATAATCATGTGGAAAGTTAACTTAAACTGTTAACATTAGGTTTGCACACAGTAGTTTGGTGTAAAATTGAAGTGTATACTTTTGGTAATGTCAAAGCATGCATGTCCTGAGAAAATAACTTTTTTGTCTTGCTCAGCAGAGGCATGAAACCAGTTTTAAACAACTCAGAATCATGTGGAAAGTTAACTTAAACTGTTAACATTAGGTTTGCACACAGTAGTTTGGTGTAAAATTGAAATGTATACTATTGGTAATGTCAAGGCATTGTATGCCCTGAGAAAACAACTTTTTTGTCTTGCTCAACAGAGGCATGAAACATGTTTTAAACAACTCAGAATCATGTGAGAAGTTGATTTAAGGTGTTTGAATTAGGTTTGCACACAGTAGTTTGGTGTAAAATTGAGATGTATACTCTTGGTAATGTCAAAGCATTGCGTGCCCTGAGAAAATAACTTTTTTGTCTAGCTCAGCACAGGCATGAAACCAGTTTTAAACAACTCAGAATCATGTGGAAAGTTGATTTAAGGTGTCTCCATTAGGTTTCCACACAGAAGTTTGGTGTAAGATTGAAATGTATACGCTTGGTAATGTCAAAGCGTTGTATGCCCTGAGAAAACAACTTTTTTGTCTTGCTCTGCAGAAGCATGAAACCAGTTTTAAACATCTCATAATCATGTGGAAAGTTAACTTAAACTGTTAACATTAGGTTTGCACACAGTAGTTTGGTGTAAAATTGAAGTGTATACTATTGGTAATGTCAAAGCATGCATGTCCTGAGAAAACAACTTTTTTGTCTTGCTCAACAGAGGCATGAAATCAGTTTTTAAGAACTCAGAATCATGTGGAAAGTTAACTTAAGGTGTTTCCATTAGGTTTCCACACAGTAGTTTGGTGTAACATTGAAATGTATACTATTGGTAATGTCAAAGCATTGCTTGCCCTGAGAAAACAACTTTTTTGTCTTGCTCAACAGAAGCATGAAACAGGTTTTAAACAACTCAGAATCATTTGGGAAGTAGATTTAAGGTGTTTGCATTAGGTTAACACACAGTAGTTTGGTGTAAAATTTAAATGTATACTATTGGAAATGTCATAGCATTATATGCCCTGAGAAAATAACTTTTTTGTCTTGCTCAGCAGAGGCATGAAACCAGTTTTAAACAACTCAGAATCATGTGGAAAGTTAACTTAAACTGTTAACATTAGGTTTGCACCCAGTAGTTTGGTGTAAAATTGAAATGTATACTATTGGTAATGTCAAAGCGTTGTATGCCCTGAGAAAACAACTTTTTTGTCTTGCTCTGCAGAAGCATGAAACCAGTTTTAAACATCTCATAATCATGTGGAAAGAAACTTAAACTGTTAACATTAGGTTTGCACACAGTAGTTTGGTGTAAAATTGAAATGTATACTCTTGTTAATGTCAAAGCATTGCATGCCCTGAGAAAATAACTTTTTTGTCTTGCTCAGCACAGGCATGAAACCAGTTTTAAACAACTCAGAATCATGTGGAAAGTTAACTTAAACTGTTAACATTAGGTTTGCACACAGTAGTTTGGTGTAAAATTGAAGTGTATACTATTGGTAATGTCAAAGCATGCATGTCCTGAGAAAACAACTTTTTTGTCTTGCTCAACAGAGGCATGAAATCAGTTTTTAAGAACTCAGAATCATGTTGAAAGTAAACTTAAGGTGTTTCCATTAGGTTTCCACACAGTAGTTTGGTGTAACATTGAAATGTATACGCTTGGTAATGTCAAAGCGTTGTATGCCCTGAGAAAACAACTTTTTTGTCTTGCTCTGCAGAAGCATGAAACCAGTTTTAAACATCTCATAATCATGTGGAAAGTTAACTTAAACTGTTAACATTAGGTTTGCACACAGTAGTTTGGTGTAAAATTGAAGTGTATACTTTTGGTAATGTCAAAGCATGCATGTCCTGAGAAAATAACTTTTTTGTCTTGCTCAGCAGAGGCATGAAACCAGTTTTAAACAACTCAGAATCATGTGGAAAGTTAACTTAAACTGTTAACATTAGGTTTGCACACAGTAGTTTGGTGTAAAATTGAAATGTATACTATTGGTAATGTCAAGGCATTGTATGCCCTGAGAAAACAACTTTTTTGTCTTGCTCAACAGAGGCATGAAACATGTTTTAAACAACTCAGAATCATGTGAGAAGTTGATTTAAGGTGTTTGAATTAGGTTTGCACACAGTAGTTTGGTGTAAAATTGAGATGTATACTCTTGGTAATGTCAAAGCATTGCGTGCCCTGAGAAAATAACTTTTTTGTCTAGCTCAGCACAGGCATGAAACCAGTTTTAAACAACTCAGAATCATGTGGAAAGTTGATTTAAGGTGTCTCCATTAGGTTTCCACACAGAAGTTTGGTGTAAGATTGAAATGTATACGCTTGGTAATGTCAAAGCGTTGTATGCCCTGAGAAAACAACTTTTTTGTCTTGCTCTGCAGAAGCATGAAACCAGTTTTAAACATCTCATAATCATGTGGAAAGTTAACTTAAACTGTTAACATTAGGTTTGCACACAGTAGTTTGGTGTAAAATTGAAGTGTATACTATTGGTAATGTCAAAGCATGCATGTCCTGAGAAAACAACTTTTTTGTCTTGCTCAACAGAGGCATGAAATCAGTTTTTAAGAACTCAGAATCATGTGGAAAGTTAACTTAAGGTGTTTCCATTAGGTTTCCACACAGTAGTTTGGTGTAACATTGAAATGTATACTATTGGTAATGTCAAAGCATTGCTTGCCCTGAGAAAACAACTTTTTTGTCTTGCTCAACAGAAGCATGAAACAGGTTTTAAACAACTCAGAATCATTTGGGAAGTAGATTTAAGGTGTTTGCATTAGGTTAACACACAGTAGTTTGGTGTAAAATTTAAATGTATACTATTGGAAATGTCATAGCATTATATGCCCTGAGAAAATAACTTTTTTGTCTTGCTCAGCAGAGGCATGAAACCAGTTTTAAACAACTCAGAATCATGTGGAAAGTTAACTTAAACTGTTAACATTAGGTTTGCACCCAGTAGTTTGGTGTAAAATTGAAATGTATACTATTGGTAATGTCAAAGCGTTGTATGCCCTGAGAAAACAACTTTTTTGTCTTGCTCTGCAGAAGCATGAAACCAGTTTTAAACATCTCATAATCATGTGGAAAGAAACTTAAACTGTTAACATTAGGTTTGCACACAGTAGTTTGGTGTAAAATTGAAATGTATACTCTTGTTAATGTCAAAGCATTGCATGCCCTGAGAAAATAACTTTTTTGTCTTGCTCAGCACAGGCATGAAACCAGTTTTAAACAACTCAGAATCATGTGGAAAGTTAACTTAAACTGTTAACATTAGGTTTGCACACAGTAGTTTGGTGTAAAATTGAAGTGTATACTATTGGTAATGTCAAAGCATGCATGTCCTGAGAAAACAACTTTTTTGTCTTGCTCAACAGAGGCATGAAATCAGTTTTTAAGAACTCAGAATCATGTTGAAAGTAAACTTAAGGTGTTTCCATTAGGTTTCCACACAGTAGTTTGGTGTAAGATTGAAATGTATACGCTTGGTAATGTCAAAGCGTTGTATGCCCTGAGAAAACAACTTTTTTGTCTTGCTCTGCAGAAGCATGAAACCAGTTTTAAACATCTCATAATCATGTGGAAAGTTAACTTAAACTGTTAACATTAGGTTTGCACACAGTAGTTTGGTGTAAAATTGAAGTGTATACTTTTGGTAATGTCAAAGCATGCATGTCCTGAGAAAATAACTTTTTTGTCTTGCTCAGCAGAGGCATGAAACCAGTTTTAAACAACTCAGAATCATGTGGAAAGTTAACTTAAACTGTTAACATTAGGTTTGCACACAGTAGTTTGGAGTAAAATTGAAGTGTATACTATTGGTAATGTCAAAGCATGCATGTCCTGAGAAAACAACTTTTTTGTCTTGCTCAACAGAGGCATGAAATCAGTTTTTAAGAACTCAGAATCATGTGGAAAGTTAACTTAAGGTGTTTCCATTAGGTTTCCACACAGTAGTTTGGTGTAAAATTTAAATGTATACTATTGGAAATGTCATAGCATTATATGCCCTGAGAAAATAACTTTTTTGTCTTGCTCAGCAGAGGCATGAAACCAGTTTTAAACAACTCAGAATCATGTGGAAAGTTAACTTAAACTGTTAACATTAGGTTTGCAACCAGTAGTTTGGTGTAAAATTGAAATGTATACTATTGGTAATGTCAAAGCGTTGTATGCCCTGAGAAAACAACTTTTTTGTCTTGCTCTGCAGAAGCATGAAACCAGTTTTAAACATCTCATAATCATGTGGAAAGAAACTTAAACTGTTAACATTAGGTTTGCACACAGTAGTTTGGTGTAAAATTGAAATGTATACTCTTGGTAATGTCAAAGCATTGCATGCCCTGAGAAAATAACTTTTTTGTCTTGCTCAGCACAGGCATGAAACCAGTTTTAAACAACTCAGAATCATGTGGAAAGTTAACTTAAACTGTTAACATTAGGTTTGCACACAGTAGTTTGGTGTAAAATTGAAGTGTATACTATTGGTAATGACAAAGCATGCATGTCCTGAGAAAACAACTTTTTTGTCTTGCTCAACAGAGGCATGAAATCAGTTTTTAAGAACTCAGAATCATTTTGAAAGTAAACTTAAGGTGTTTCCATTAGGTTTCCACACAGTAGTTTGGTGTAAGATTGAAATGTATACGCTTGGTAATGTCAAAGCGTTGTATGCCCTGAGAAAACAACTTTTTTGTCTTGCTCTGCAGAAGCATGAAACCAGTTTTAAACATCTCATAATCATGTGGAAAGTTAACTTAAACTGTTAACATTAGGTTTGCACACAGTAGTTTGGTGTAAAATTGAAGTGTATACTATTGGTAATGTCAAAGCATGCATGTCCTGAGAAAATAACTTTTTTGTCTTGCTCAGCAGAGGCATGAAACCAGTTTTAAACAACTCAGAATCATCTGGAAAGTTAACCTAAACTGTTAACATTAGGTTTGCACCCAGTAGTTTGGTGTAAAATTGAAATGTATACTCTTGGTAATGTCAAAGCATTGCATGCCCTGAGAAAATAACTTTTTTGTCTTGCTCAGCACAGGCATGAAACCAGTTTTAAACAACTCAGAATCATGTGGAAAGTTAACTTAAACTGTTAACATTAGGTTTGCACACAGTAGTTTGGTGTAAAATTGAAGTCTATACTATTGGTAATGTCAAAGCATGCATGTCCTGAGAAAACAACTTTTTTGTCTTGCTCAACAGAGGCATGAAATCAGTTTTTAAGAACTCAGAATCATGTGGAAAGTTAACTTAAGGTGTTTCCATTAGGTTTCCACACAGTAGTTTGGTGTAACATTGAAATGTATACTATTGGTAATGTCAAAGCATTGCTTGCCCTGAGAAAACAACTTTTTTGTCTTGCTCAACAGAAGCATGAAACAGGTTTTAAACAACTCAGAATCATTTGGGAAGTAGATTTAAGGTGTTTGCATTAGGTTAACACACAGTAGTTTGGTGTAAAATTTAAATGTATACTATTGGAAAAGTCATAGCATTATATGCCCTGAGAAAATAACTTTTTTGTCTTGCTCAGCAGAGGCATGAAACCAGTTTTAAACAACTCAGAATCATGTGGAAAGTTAACTTAAACTGTTAACATTAGGTTTGCACCCAGTAGTTTGGTGTAAAATTGAAATGTATACTATTGGTAATGTCAAAGCGTTGTATGCCCTGAGAAAACAACTTTTTTGTCTTGCTCTGCAGAAGCATGAAACCAGTTTTAAACATCTCATAATCATGTGGAAAGAAACTTAAACTGTTAACATTAGGTTTGCACACAGTAGTTTGGTGTAAAATTGAAATGTATACTCTTGTTAATGTCAAAGCATTGCATGCCCTGAGAAAATAACTTTTTTGTCTTGCTCAGCACAGGCATGAAACCAGTTTTAAACAACTCAGAATCATGTGGAAAGTTAACTTAAACTGTTAACATTAGGTTTGCACACAGTAGTTTGGTGTAAAATTGAAGTGTATACTATTGGTAATGTCAAAGCATGCATGTCCTGAGAAAACAACTTTTTTGTCTTGCTCAACAGAGGCATGAAATCAGTTTTTAAGAACTCAGAATCATGTTGAAAGTAAACTTAAGGTGTTTCCATTAGGTTTCCACACAGTAGTTTGGTGTAAGATTGAAATGTATACGCTTGGTAATGTCAAAGCGTTGTATGCCCTGAGAAAACAACTTTTTTGTCTTGCTCTGCAGAAGCATGAAACCAGTTTTAAACATCTCATAATCATGTGGAAAGTTAACTTAAACTGTTAACATTAGGTTTGCACACAGTAGTTTGGTGTAAAATTGAAGTGTATACTTTTGGTAATGTCAAAGCATGCATGTCCTGAGAAAATAACTTTTTTGTCTTGCTCAGCAGAGGCATGAAACCAGTTTTAAACAACTCAGAATCATGTGGAAAGTTAACTTAAACTGTTAACATTAGGTTTGCACACAGTAGTTTGGTGTAAAATTGAAATGTATACTATTGGTAATGTCAAGGCATTGTATGCCCTGAGAAAACAACTTTTTTGTCTTGCTCAACAGAGGCATGAAACATGTTTTAAACAACTCAGAATCATGTGAGAAGTTGATTTAAGGTGTTTGAATTAGGTTTGCACACAGTAGTTTGGTGTAAAATTGAGATGTATACTCTTGGTAATGTCAAAGCATTGCGTGCCCTGAGAAAATAACTTTTTTGTCTAGCTCAGCACAGGCATGAAACCAGTTTTAAACAACTCAGAATCATGTGGAAAGTTGATTTAAGGTGTCTCCATTAGGTTTCCACACAGAAGTTTGGTGTAAGATTGAAATGTATACGCTTGGTAATGTCAAAGCGTTGTATGCCCTGAGAAAACAACTTTTTTGTCTTGCTCTGCAGAAGCATGAAACCAGTTTTAAACATCTCATAATCATGTGGAAAGTTAACTTAAACTGTTAACATTAGGTTTGCACACAGTAGTTTGGTGTAAAATTGAAGTGTATACTATTGGTAATGTCAAAGCATGCATGTCCTGAGAAAACAACTTTTTTGTCTTGCTCAACAGAGGCATGAAATCAGTTTTTAAGAACTCAGAATCATGTGGAAAGTTAACTTAAGGTGTTTCCATTAGGTTTCCACACAGTAGTTTGGTGTAACATTGAAATGTATACTATTGGTAATGTCAAAGCATTGCTTGCCCTGAGAAAACAACTTTTTTGTCTTGCTCAACAGAAGCATGAAACAGGTTTTAAACAACTCAGAATCATTTGGGAAGTAGATTTAAGGTGTTTGCATTAGGTTAACACACAGTAGTTTGGTGTAAAATTTAAATGTATACTATTGGAAATGTCATAGCATTATATGCCCTGAGAAAATAACTTTTTTGTCTTGCTCAGCAGAGGCATGAAACCAGTTTTAAACAACTCAGAATCATGTGGAAAGTTAACTTAAACTGTTAACATTAGGTTTGCACCCAGTAGTTTGGTGTAAAATTGAAATGTATACTATTGGTAATGTCAAAGCGTTGTATGCCCTGAGAAAACAACTTTTTTGTCTTGCTCTGCAGAAGCATGAAACCAGTTTTAAACATCTCATAATCATGTGGAAAGAAACTTAAACTGTTAACATTAGGTTTGCACACAGTAGTTTGGTGTAAAATTGAAATGTATACTCTTGTTAATGTCAAAGCATTGCATGCCCTGAGAAAATAACTTTTTTGTCTTGCTCAGCACAGGCATGAAACCAGTTTTAAACAACTCAGAATCATGTGGAAAGTTAACTTAAACTGTTAACATTAGGTTTGCACACAGTAGTTTGGTGTAAAATTGAAGTGTATACTATTGGTAATGTCAAAGCATGCATGTCCTGAGAAAACAACTTTTTTGTCTTGCTCAACAGAGGCATGAAATCAGTTTTTAAGAACTCAGAATCATGTTGAAAGTAAACTTAAGGTGTTTCCATTAGGTTTCCACACAGTAGTTTGGTGTAAGATTGAAATGTATACGCTTGGTAATGTCAAAGCGTTGTATGCCCTGAGAAAACAACTTTTTTGTCTTGCTCTGCAGAAGCATGAAACCAGTTTTAAACATCTCATAATCATGTGGAAAGTTAACTTAAACTGTTAACATTAGGTTTGCACACAGTAGTTTGGTGTAAAATTGAAGTGTATACTTTTGGTAATGTCAAAGCATGCATGTCCTGAGAAAATAACTTTTTTGTCTTGCTCAGCAGAGGCATGAAACCAGTTTTAAACAACTCAGAATCATGTGGAAAGTTAACTTAAACTGTTAACATTAGGTTTGCACACAGTAGTTTGGAGTAAAATTGAAGTGTATACTATTGGTAATGTCAAAGCATGCATGTCCTGAGAAAACAACTTTTTTGTCTTGCTCAACAGAGGCATGAAATCAGTTTTTAAGAACTCAGAATCATGTGGAAAGTTAACTTAAGGTGTTTCCATTAGGTTTCCACACAGTAGTTTGGTGTAAAATTTAAATGTATACTATTGGAAATGTCATAGCATTATATGCCCTGAGAAAATAACTTTTTTGTCTTGCTCAGCAGAGGCATGAAACCAGTTTTAAACAACTCAGAATCATGTGGAAAGTTAACTTAAACTGTTAACATTAGGTTTGCAACCAGTAGTTTGGTGTAAAATTGAAATGTATACTATTGGTAATGTCAAAGCGTTGTATGCCCTGAGAAAACAACTTTTTTGTCTTGCTCTGCAGAAGCATGAAACCAGTTTTAAACATCTCATAATCATGTGGAAAGAAACTTAAACTGTTAACATTAGGTTTGCACACAGTAGTTTGGTGTAAAATTGAAATGTATACTCTTGGTAATGTCAAAGCATTGCATGCCCTGAGAAAATAACTT
Organism: Mobula birostris; assembly: GCF_030028105.1. NCBI lineage: Eukaryota > Metazoa > Chordata > Chondrichthyes > Myliobatiformes > Myliobatidae > Mobula > Mobula birostris. The sequence goes on from NW_027278278.1 coordinate 16,458, forward strand.
TTTTGTCTTGCTCAGCACAGGCATGAAACCAGTTTTAAACAACTCAGAATCATGTGGAAAGTTAACTTAAACTGTTAACATTAGGTTTGCACACAGTAGTTTGGTGTAAAATTGAAGTGTATACTATTGGTAATGACAAAGCATGCATGTCCTGAGAAAACAACTTTTTTGTCTTGCTCAACAGAGGCATGAAATCAGTTTTTAAGAACTCAGAATCATTTTGAAAGTAAACTTAAGGTGTTTCCATTAGGTTTCCACACAGTAGTTTGGTGTAAGATTGAAATGTATACGCTTGGTAATGTCAAAGCGTTGTATGCCCTGAGAAAACAACTTTTTTGTCTTGCTCTGCAGAAGCATGAAACCAGTTTTAAACATCTCATAATCATGTGGAAAGTTAACTTAAACTGTTAACATTAGGTTTGCACACAGTAGTTTGGTGTAAAATTGAAGTGTATACTATTGGTAATGTCAAAGCATGCATGTCCTGAGAAAATAACTTTTTTGTCTTGCTCAGCAGAGGCATGAAACCAGTTTTAAACAACTCAGAATCATCTGGAAAGTTAACCTAAACTGTTAACATTAGGTTTGCACCCAGTAGTTTGGTGTAAAATTGAAATGTATACTCTTGGTAATGTCAAAGCATTGCATGCCCTGAGAAAATAACTTTTTTGTCTTGCTCAGCACAGGCATGAAACCAGTTTTAAACAACTCAGAATCATGTGGAAAGTTAACTTAAACTGTTAACATTAGGTTTGCACACAGTAGTTTGGTGTAAAATTGAAGTCTATACTATTGGTAATGTCAAAGCATGCATGTCCTGAGAAAACAACTTTTTTGTCTTGCTCAACAGAGGCATGAAATCAGTTTTTAAGAACTCAGAATCATGTGGAAAGTTAACTTAAGGTGTTTCCATTAGGTTTCCACACAGTAGTTTGGTGTAACATTGAAATGTATACTATTGGTAATGTCAAAGCATTGCTTGCCCTGAGAAAACAACTTTTTTGTCTTGCTCAACAGAAGCATGAAACAGGTTTTAAACAACTCAGAATCATTTGGGAAGTAGATTTAAGGTGTTTGCATTAGGTTAACACACAGTAGTTTGGTGTAAAATTTAAATGTATACTATTGGAAAAGTCATAGCATTATATGCCCTGAGAAAATAACTTTTTTGTCTTGCTCAGCAGAGGCATGAAACCAGTTTTAAACAACTCAGAATCATGTGGAAAGTTAACTTAAACTGTTAACATTAGGTTTGCACCCAGTAGTTTGGTGTAAAATTGAAATGTATACTATTGGTAATGTCAAAGCGTTGTATGCCCTGAGAAAACAACTTTTTTGTCTTGCTCTGCAGAAGCATGAAACCAGTTTTAAACATCTCATAATCATGTGGAAAGAAACTTAAACTGTTAACATTAGGTTTGCACACAGTAGTTTGGTGTAAAATTGAAATGTATACTCTTGTTAATGTCAAAGCATTGCATGCCCTGAGAAAATAACTTTTTTGTCTTGCTCAGCACAGGCATGAAACCAGTTTTAAACAACTCAGAATCATGTGGAAAGTTAACTTAAACTGTTAACATTAGGTTTGCACACAGTAGTTTGGTGTAAAATTGAAGTGTATACTATTGGTAATGTCAAAGCATGCATGTCCTGAGAAAACAACTTTTTTGTCTTGCTCAACAGAGGCATGAAATCAGTTTTTAAGAACTCAGAATCATGTTGAAAGTAAACTTAAGGTGTTTCCATTAGGTTTCCACACAGTAGTTTGGTGTAAGATTGAAATGTATACGCTTGGTAATGTCAAAGCGTTGTATGCCCTGAGAAAACAACTTTTTTGTCTTGCTCTGCAGAAGCATGAAACCAGTTTTAAACATCTCATAATCATGTGGAAAGTTAACTTAAACTGTTAACATTAGGTTTGCACACAGTAGTTTGGTGTAAAATTGAAGTGTATACTTTTGGTAATGTCAAAGCATGCATGTCCTGAGAAAATAACTTTTTTGTCTTGCTCAGCAGAGGCATGAAACCAGTTTTAAACAACTCAGAATCATGTGGAAAGTTAACTTAAACTGTTAACATTAGGTTTGCACACAGTAGTTTGGTGTAAAATTGAAATGTATACTATTGGTAATGTCAAGGCATTGTATGCCCTGAGAAAACAACTTTTTTGTCTTGCTCAACAGAGGCATGAAACATGTTTTAAACAACTCAGAATCATGTGAGAAGTTGATTTAAGGTGTTTGAATTAGGTTTGCACACAGTAGTTTGGTGTAAAATTGAGATGTATACTCTTGGTAATGTCAAAGCATTGCGTGCCCTGAGAAAATAACTTTTTTGTCTAGCTCAGCACAGGCATGAAACCAGTTTTAAACAACTCAGAATCATGTGGAAAGTTGATTTAAGGTGTCTCCATTAGGTTTCCACACAGAAGTTTGGTGTAAGATTGAAATGTATACGCTTGGTAATGTCAAAGCGTTGTATGCCCTGAGAAAACAACTTTTTTGTCTTGCTCTGCAGAAGCATGAAACCAGTTTTAAACATCTCATAATCATGTGGAAAGTTAACTTAAACTGTTAACGTTAGGTTTGCACACAGTAGTTTGGTGTAAAATTGAAGTGTATACTATTGGTAATGTCAAAGCATGCATGTCCTGAGAAAACAACTTTTTTGTCTTGCTCAACAGAGGCATGAAATCAGTTTTTAAGAACTCAGAATCATGTGGAAAGTTAACTTAAGGTGTTTCCATTAGGTTTCCACACAGTAGTTTGGTGTAACATTGAAATGTATACTATTGGTAATGTCAAAGCATTGCTTGCCCTGAGAAAACAACTTTTTTGTCTTGCTCAACAGAAGCATGAAACAGGTTTTAAACAACTCAGAATCATTTGGGAAGTAGATTTAAGGTGTTTGCATTAGGTTAACACACAGTAGTTTGGTGTAAAATTTAAATGTATACTATTGGAAATGTCATAGCATTATATGCCCTGAGAAAATAACTTTTTTGTCTTGCTCAGCAGAGGCATGAAACCAGTTTTAAACAACTCAGAATCATGTGGAAAGTTAACTTAAACTGTTAACATTAGGTTTGCACCCAGTAGTTTGGTGTAAAATTGAAATGTATACTATTGGTAATGTCAAAGCGTTGTATGCCCTGAGAAAACAACTTTTTTGTCTTGCTCTGCAGAAGCATGAAACCAGTTTTAAACATCTCATAATCATGTGGAAAGAAACTTAAACTGTTAACATTAGGTTTGCACACAGTAGTTTGGTGTAAAATTGAAATGTATACTCTTGTTAATGTCAAAGCATTGCATGCCCTGAGAAAATAACTTTTTTGTCTTGCTCAGCACAGGCATGAAACCAGTTTTAAACAACTCTGAATCATGTGGAAAGTTAACTTAAACTGTTAACATTAGGTTTGCACACAGTAGTTTGGTGTAAAATTGAAGTGTATACTATTGGTAATGTCAAAGCATGCATGTCCTGAGAAAACAACTTTTTTGTCTTGCTCAACAGAGGCATGAAATCAGTTTTTAAGAACTCAGAATCATGTTGAAAGTAAACTTAAGGTGTTTCCATTAGGTTTCCACACAGTAGTTTGGTGTAAGATTGAAATGTATACGCTTGGTAATGTCAAAGCGTTGTATGCCCTGAGAAAACAACTTTTTTGTCTTGCTCTGCAGAAGCATGAAACCAGTTTTAAACATCTCATAATCATGTGGAAAGTTAACTTAAACTGTTAACATTAGGTTTGCACACAGTAGTTTGGTGTAAAATTGAAGTGTATACTTTTGGTAATGTCAAAGCATGCATGTCCTGAGAAAATAACTTTTTTGTCTTGCTCAGCAGAGGCATGAAACCAGTTTTAAACAACTCAGAATCATGTGGAAAGTTAACTTAAACTGTTAACATTAGGTTTGCACACAGTAGTTTGGAGTAAAATTGAAGTGTATACTATTGGTAATGTCAAAGCATGCATGTCCTGAGAAAACAACTTTTTTGTCTTGCTCAACAGAGGCATGAAATCAGTTTTTAAGAACTCAGAATCATGTGGAAAGTTAACTTAAGGTGTTTCCATTAGGTTTCCACACAGTAGTTTGGTGTAAAATTTAAATGTATACTATTGGAAATGTCATAGCATTATATGCCCTGAGAAAATAACTTTTTTGTCTTGCTCAGCAGAGGCATGAAACCAGTTTTAAACAACTCAGAATCATGTGGAAAGTTAACTTAAACTGTTAACATTAGGTTTGCAACCAGTAGTTTGGTGTAAAATTGAAATGTATACTATTGGTAATGTCAAAGCGTTGTATGCCCTGAGAAAACAACTTTTTTGTCTTGCTCTGCAGAAGCATGAAACCAGTTTTAAACATCTCATAATCATGTGGAAAGAAACTTAAACTGTTAACATTAGGTTTGCACACAGTAGTTTGGTGTAAAATTGAAATGTATACTCTTGGTAATGTCAAAGCATTGCATGCCCTGAGAAAATAACTTTTTTGTCTTGCTCAGCACAGGCATGAAACCAGTTTTAAACAACTCAGAATCATGTGGAAAGTTAACTTAAACTGTTAACATTAGGTTTGCACACAGTAGTTTGGTGTAAAATTGAAGTGTATACTATTGGTAATGACAAAGCATGCATGTCCTGAGAAAACAACTTTTTTGTCTTGCTCAACAGAGGCATGAAATCAGTTTTTAAGAACTCAGAATCATTTTGAAAGTAAACTTAAGGTGTTTCCATTAGGTTTCCACACAGTAGTTTGGTGTAAGATTGAAATGTATACTATTGGTAATGTCAAAGCGTTGTATGCCCTGAGAAAACAACTTTTTTGTCTTGCTCTGCAGAAGCATGAAACCAGTTTTAAACATCTCATAATCATGTGGAAAGTTAACTTAAACTGTTAACATTAGGTTTGCACACAGTAGTTTGGTGTAAAATTGAAGTGTATACTATTGGTAATGTCAAAGCATGCATGTCCTGAGAAAATAACTTTTTTGTCTTGCTCAGCAGAGGCATGAAACCAGTTTTAAACAACTCAGAATCATCTGGAAAGTTAACCTAAACTGTTAACATTAGGTTTGCACCCAGTAGTTTGGTGTAAAATTGAAATGTATACTCTTGGTAATGTCAAAGCATTGCATGCCCTGAGAAAATAACTTTTTTGTCTTGCTCAGCACAGGCATGAAACCAGTTTTAAACAACTCAGAATCATGTGGAAAGTTAACTTAAACTGTTAACATTAGGTTTGCACACAGTAGTTTGGTGTAAAATTGAAGTCTATACTATTGGTAATGTCAAAGCATGCATGTCCTGAGAAAACAACTTTTTTGTCTTGCTCAACAGAGGCATGAAATCAGTTTTTAAGAACTCAGAATCATGTGGAAAGTTAACTTAAGGTGTTTCCATTAGGTTTCCACACAGTAGTTTGGTGTAACATTGAAATGTATACTATTGGTAATGTCAAAGCATTGCTTGCCCTGAGAAAACAACTTTTTTGTCTTGCTCAACAGAAGCATGAAACAGGTTTTAAACAACTCAGAATCATTTGGGAAGTAGATTTAAGGTGTTTGCATTAGGTTAACACACAGTAGTTTGGTGTAAAATTTAAATGTATACTATTGGAAAAGTCATAGCATTATATGCCCTGAGAAAATAACTTTTTTGTCTTGCTCAGCAGAGGCATGAAACCAGTTTTAAACAACTCAGAATCATGTGGAAAGTTAACTTAAACTGTTAACATTAGGTTTGCACACAGTAGTTTGGTGTAAAATTGAAGTCTATACTATTGGTAATGTCAAAGCATGCATGTCCTGAGAAAACAACTTTTTTGTCTTGCTCAACAGAGGCATGAAATCAGTTTTTAAGAACTCAGAATCATGTGGAAAGTTAACTTAAGGTGTTTCCATTAGGTTTCCACACAGTAGTTTGGTGTAACATTGAAATGTATACTATTGGTAATGTCAAAGCATTGCTTGCCCTGAGAAAACAACTTTTTTGTCTTGCTCAACAGAAGCATGAAACAGGTTTTAAACAACTCAGAATCATTTGGGAAGTAGATTTAAGGTGTTTGCATTAGGTTAACACACAGTAGTTTGGTGTAAAATTTAAATGTATACTATTGGAAAAGTCATAGCATTATATGCCCTGAGAAAATAACTTTTTTGTCTTGCTCAGCAGAGGCATGAAACCAGTTTTAAACAACTCAGAATCATGTGGAAAGTTAACTTAAACTGTTAACATTAGGTTTGCACCCAGTAGTTTGGTGTAAAATTGAAATGTATACTATTGGTAATGTCAAAGCGTTGTATGCCCTGAGAAAACAACTTTTTTGTCTTGCTCTGCAGAAGCATGAAACCAGTTTTAAACATCTCATAATCATGTGGAAAGAAACTTAAACTGTTAACATTAGGTTTGCACACAGTAGTTTGGTGTAAAATTGAAATGTATACTCTTGTTAATGTCAAAGCATTGCATGCCCTGAGAAAATAACTTTTTTGTCTTGCTCAGCACAGGCATGAAACCAGTTTTAAACAACTCAGAATCATGTGGAAAGTTAACTTAAACTGTTAACATTAGGTTTGCACACAGTAGTTTGGTGTAAAATTGAAGTGTATACTATTGGTAATGTCAAAGCATGCATGTCCTGAGAAAACAACTTTTTTGTCTTGCTCAACAGAGGCATGAAATCAGTTTTTAAGAACTCAGAATCATGTTGAAAGTAAACTTAAGGTGTTTCCATTAGGTTTCCACACAGTAGTTTGGTGTAAGATTGAAATGTATACGCTTGGTAATGTCAAAGCGTTGTATGCCCTGAGAAAACAACTTTTTTGTCTTGCTCTGCAGAAGCATGAAACCAGTTTTAAACATCTCATAATCATGTGGAAAGTTAACTTAAACTGTTAACATTAGGTTTGCACACAGTAGTTTGGTGTAAAATTGAAGTGTATACTTTTGGTAATGTCAAAGCATGCATGTCCTGAGAAAATAACTTTTTTGTCTTGCTCAGCAGAGGCATGAAACCAGTTTTAAACAACTCAGAATCATGTGGAAAGTTAACTTAAACTGTTAACATTAGGTTTGCACACAGTAGTTTGGTGTAAAATTGAAATGTATACTATTGGTAATGTCAAGGCATTGTATGCCCTGAGAAAACAACTTTTTTGTCTTGCTCAACAGAGGCATGAAACATGTTTTAAACAACTCAGAATCATGTGAGAAGTTGATTTAAGGTGTTTGAATTAGGTTTGCACACAGTAGTTTGGTGTAAAATTGAGATGTATACTCTTGGTAATGTCAAAGCATTGCGTGCCCTGAGAAAATAACTTTTTTGTCTAGCTCAGCACAGGCATGAAACCAGTTTTAAACAACTCAGAATCATGTGGAAAGTTGATTTAAGGTGTCTCCATTAGGTTTCCACACAGAAGTTTGGTGTAAGATTGAAATGTATACGCTTGGTAATGTCAAAGCGTTGTATGCCCTGAGAAAACAACTTTTTTGTCTTGCTCTGCAGAAGCATGAAACCAGTTTTAAACATCTCATAATCATGTGGAAAGTTAACTTAAACTGTTAACATTAGGTTTGCACACAGTAGTTTGGTGTAAAATTGAAGTGTATACTATTGGTAATGTCAAAGCATGCATGTCCTGAGAAAACAACTTTTTTGTCTTGCTCAACAGAGGCATGAAATCAGTTTTTAAGAACTCAGAATCATGTGGAAAGTTAACTTAAGGTGTTTCCATTAGGTTTCCACACAGTAGTTTGGTGTAACATTGAAATGTATACTATTGGTAATGTCAAAGCATTGCTTGCCCTGAGAAAACAACTTTTTTGTCTTGCTCAACAGAAGCATGAAACAGGTTTTAAACAACTCAGAATCATTTGGGAAGTAGATTTAAGGTGTTTGCATTAGGTTAACACACAGTAGTTTGGTGTAAAATTTAAATGTATACTATTGGAAATGTCATAGCATTATATGCCCTGAGAAAATAACTTTTTTGTCTTGCTCAGCAGAGGCATGAAACCAGTTTTAAACAACTCAGAATCATGTGGAAAGTTAACTTAAACTGTTAACATTAGGTTTGCACCCAGTAGTTTGGTGTAAAATTGAAATGTATACTATTGGTAATGTCAAAGCGTTGTATGCCCTGAGAAAACAACTTTTTTGTCTTGCTCTGCAGAAGCATGAAACCAGTTTTAAACATCTCATAATCATGTGGAAAGAAACTTAAACTGTTAACATTAGGTTTGCACACAGTAGTTTGGTGTAAAATTGAAATGTATACTCTTGTTAATGTCAAAGCATTGCATGCCCTGAGAAAATAACTTTTTTGTCTTGCTCAGCACAGGCATGAAACCAGTTTTAAACAACTCTGAATCATGTGGAAAGTTAACTTAAACTGTTAACATTAGGTTTGCACACAGTAGTTTGGTGTAAAATTGAAGTGTATACTATTGGTAATGTCAAAGCATGCATGTCCTGAGAAAACAACTTTTTTGTCTTGCTCAACAGAGGCATGAAATCAGTTTTTAAGAACTCAGAATCATGTTGAAAGTAAACTTAAGGTGTTTCCATTAGGTTTCCACACAGTAGTTTGGTGTAAGATTGAAATGTATACGCTTGGTAATGTCAAAGCGTTGTATGCCCTGAGAAAACAACTTTTTTGTCTTGCTCTGCAGAAGCATGAAACCAGTTTTAAACATCTCATAATCATGTGGAAAGTTAACTTAAACTGTTAACATTAGGTTTGCACACAGTAGTTTGGTGTAAAATTGAAGTGTATACTTTTGGTAATGTCAAAGCATGCATGTCCTGAGAAAATAACTTTTTTGTCTTGCTCAGCAGAGGCATGAAACCAGTTTTAAACAACTCAGAATCATGTGGAAAGTTAACTTAAACTGTTAACATTAGGTTTGCACACAGTAGTTTGGAGTAAAATTGAAGTGTATACTATTGGTAATGTCAAAGCATGCATGTCCTGAGAAAACAACTTTTTTGTCTTGCTCAACAGAGGCATGAAATCAGTTTTTAAGAACTCAGAATCATGTGGAAAGTTAACTTAAGGTGTTTCCATTAGGTTTCCACACAGTAGTTTGGTGTAAAATTTAAATGTATACTATTGGAAATGTCATAGCATTATATGCCCTGAGAAAATAACTTTTTTGTCTTGCTCAGCAGAGGCATGAAACCAGTTTTAAACAACTCAGAATCATGTGGAAAGTTAACTTAAACTGTTAACATTAGGTTTGCAACCAGTAGTTTGGTGTAAAATTGAAATGTATACTATTGGTAATGTCAAAGCGTTGTATGCCCTGAGAAAACAACTTTTTTGTCTTGCTCTGCAGAAGCATGAAACCAGTTTTAAACATCTCATAATCATGTGGAAAGAAACTTAAACTGTTAACATTAGGTTTGCACACAGTAGTTTGGTGTAAAATTGAAATGTATACTCTTGGTAATGTCAAAGCATTGCATGCCCTGAGAAAATAACTTTTTTGTCTTGCTCAGCACAGGCATGAAACCAGTTTTAAACAACTCAGAATCATGTGGAAAGTTAACTTAAACTGTTAACATTAGGTTTGCACACAGTAGTTTGGTGTAAAATTGAAGTGTATACTATTGGTAATGACAAAGCATGCATGTCCTGAGAAAACAACTTTTTTGTCTTGCTCAACAGAGGCATGAAATCAGTTTTTAAGAACTCAGAATCATTTTGAAAGTAAACTTAAGGTGTTTCCATTAGGTTTCCACACAGTAGTTTGGTGTAAGATTGAAATGTATACTATTGGTAATGTCAAAGCGTTGTATGCCCTGAGAAAACAACTTTTTTGTCTTGCTCTGCAGAAGCATGAAACCAGTTTTAAACATCTCATAATCATGTGGAAAGTTAACTTAAACTGTTAACATTAGGTTTGCACACAGTAGTTTGGTGTAAAATTGAAGTGTATACTATTGGTAATGTCAAAGCATGCATGTCCTGAGAAAATAACTTTTTTGTCTTGCTCAGCAGAGGCATGAAACCAGTTTTAAACAACTCAGAATCATCTGGAAAGTTAACCTAAACTGTTAACATTAGGTTTGCACCCAGTAGTTTGGTGTAAAATTGAAATGTATACTCTTGGTAATGTCAAAGCATTGCATGCCCTGAGAAAATAACTTTTTTGTCTTGCTCAGCACAGGCATGAAACCAGTTTTAAACAACTCAGAATCATGTGGAAAGTTAACTTAAACTGTTAACATTAGGTTTGCACACAGTAGTTTGGTGTAAAATTGAAGTCTATACTATTGGTAATGTCAAAGCATGCATGTCCTGAGAAAACAACTTTTTTGTCTTGCTCAACAGAGGCATGAAATCAGTTTTTAAGAACTCAGAATCATGTGGAAAGTTAACTTAAGGTGTTTCCATTAGGTTTCCACACAGTAGTTTGGTGTAACATTGAAATGTATACTATTGGTAATGTCAAAGCATTGCTTGCCCTGAGAAAACAACTTTTTTGTCTTGCTCAACAGAAGCATGAAACAGGTTTTAAACAACTCAGAATCATTTGGGAAGTAGATTTAAGGTGTTTGCATTAGGTTAACACACAGTAGTTTGGTGTAAAATTTAAATGTATACTATTGGAAAAGTCATAGCATTATATGCCCTGAGAAAATAACTTTTTTGTCTTGCTCAGCAGAGGCATGAAACCAGTTTTAAACAACTCAGAATCATGTGGAAAGTTAACTTAAACTGTTAACATTAGGTTTGCACCCAGTAGTTTGGTGTAAAATTGAAATGTATACTATTGGTAATGTCAAAGCGTTGTATGCCCTGAGAAAACAACTTTTTTGTCTTGCTCTGCAGAAGCATGAAACCAGTTTTAAACATCTCATAATCATGTGGAAAGAAACTTAAACTGTTAACATTAGGTTTGCACACAGTAGTTTGGTGTAAAATTGAAATGTATACTCTTGTTAATGTCAAAGCATTGCATGCCCTGAGAAAATAACTTTTTTGTCTTGCTCAGCACAGGCATGAAACCAGTTTTAAACAACTCAGAATCATGTGGAAAGTTAACTTAAACTGTTAACATTAGGTTTGCACACAGTAGTTTGGTGTAAAATTGAAGTGTATACTATTGGTAATGTCAAAGCATGCATGTCCTGAGAAAACAACTTTTTTGTCTTGCTCAACAGAGGCATGAAATCAGTTTTTAAGAACTCAGAATCATGTTGAAAGTAAACTTAAGGTGTTTCCATTAGGTTTCCACACAGTAGTTTGGTGTAAGATTGAAATGTATACGCTTGGTAATGTCAAAGCGTTGTATGCCCTGAGAAAACAACTTTTTTGTCTTGCTCTGCAGAAGCATGAAACCAGTTTTAAACATCTCATAATCATGTGGAAAGTTAACTTAAACTGTTAACATTAGGTTTGCACACAGTAGTTTGGTGTAAAATTGAAGTGTATACTTTTGGTAATGTCAAAGCATGCATGTCCTGAGAAAATAACTTTTTTGTCTTGCTCAGCAGAGGCATGAAACCAGTTTTAAACAACTCAGAATCATGTGGAAAGTTAACTTAAACTGTTAACATTAGGTTTGCACACAGTAGTTTGGTGTAAAATTGAAATGTATACTATTGGTAATGTCAAGGCATTGTATGCCCTGAGAAAACAACTTTTTTGTCTTGCTCAACAGAGGCATGAAACATGTTTTAAACAACTCAGAATCATGTGAGAAGTTGATTTAAGGTGTTTGAATTAGGTTTGCACACAGTAGTTTGGTGTAAAATTGAGATGTATACTCTTGGTAATTTCAAAGCATTGCGTGCCCTGAGAAAATAACTTTTTTGTCTAGCTCAGCACAGGCATGAAACCAGTTTTAAACAACTCAGAATCATGTGGAAAGTTGATTTAAGGTGTCTCCATTAGGTTTCCACACAGAAGTTTGGTGTAAGATTGAAATGTATACGCTTGGTAATGTCAAAGCGTTGTATGCCCTGAGAAAACAACTTTTTTGTCTTGCTCTGCAGAAGCATGAAACCAGTTTTAAACATCTCATAATCATGTGGAAAGTTAACTTAAACTGTTAACATTAGGTTTGCACACAGTAGTTTGGTGTAAAATTGAAGTGTATACTATTGGTAATGTCAAAGCATGCATGTCCTGAGAAAACAACTTTTTTGTCTTGCTCAACAGAGGCATGAAATCAGTTTTTAAGAACTCAGAATCATGTGGAAAGTTAACTTAAGGTGTTTCCATTAGGTTTCCACACAGTAGTTTGGTGTAACATTGAAATGTATACTATTGGTAATGTCAAAGCATTGCTTGCCCTGAGAAAACAACTTTTTTGTCTTGCTCAACAGAAGCATGAAACAGGTTTTAAACAACTCAGAATCATTTGGGAAGTAGATTTAAGGTGTTTGCATTAGGTTAACACACAGTAGTTTGGTGTAAAATTTAAATGTATACTATTGGAAATGTCATAGCATTATATGCCCTGAGAAAATAACTTTTTTGTCTTGCTCAGCAGAGGCATGAAACCAGTTTTAAACAACTCAGAATCATGTGGAAAGTTAACTTAAACTGTTAACATTAGGTTTGCACCCAGTAGTTTGGTGTAAAATTGAAATGTATACTATTGGTAATGTCAAAGCGTTGTATGCCCTGAGAAAACAACTTTTTTGTCTTGCTCTGCAGAAGCATGAAACCAGTTTTAAACATCTCATAATCATGTGGAAAGAAACTTAAACTGTTAACATTAGGTTTGCACACAGTAGTTTGGTGTAAAATTGAAATGTATACTCTTGTTAATGTCAAAGCATTGCATGCCCTGAGAAAATAACTTTTTTGTCTTGCTCAGCACAGGCATGAAACCAGTTTTAAACAACTCTGAATCATGTGGAAAGTTAACTTAAACTGTTAACATTAGGTTTGCACACAGTAGTTTGGTGTAAAATTGAAGTGTATACTATTGGTAATGTCAAAGCATGCATGTCCTGAGAAAACAACTTTTTTGTCTTGCTCAACAGAGGCATGAAATCAGTTTTTAAGAACTCAGAATCATGTTGAAAGTAAACTTAAGGTGTTTCCATTAGGTTTCCACACAGTAGTTTGGTGTAAGATTGAAATGTATACGCTTGGTAATGTCAAAGCGTTGTATGCCCTGAGAAAACAACTTTTTTGTCTTGCTCTGCAGAAGCATGAAACCAGTTTTAAACATCTCATAATCATGTGGAAAGTTAACTTAAACTGTTAACATTAGGTTTGCACACAGTAGTTTGGTGTAAAATTGAAGTGTATACTTTTGGTAATGTCAAAGCATGCATGTCCTGAGAAAATAACTTTTTTGTCTTGCTCAGCAGAGGCATGAAACCAGTTTTAAACAACTCAGAATCATGTGGAAAGTTAACTTAAACTGTTAACATTAGGTTTGCACACAGTAGTTTGGAGTAAAATTGAAGTGTATACTATTGGTAATGTCAAAGCATGCATGTCCTGAGAAAACAACTTTTTTGTCTTGCTCAACAGAGGCATGAAATCAGTTTTTAAGAACTCAGAATCATGTGGAAAGTTAACTTAAGGTGTTTCCATTAGGTTTCCACACAGTAGTTTGGTGTAAAATTTAAATGTATACTATTGGAAATGTCATAGCATTATATGCCCTGAGAAAATAACTTTTTTGTCTTGCTCAGCAGAGGCATGAAACCAGTTTTAAACAACTCAGAATCATGTGGAAAGTTAACTTAAACTGTTAACATTAGGTTTGCAACCAGTAGTTTGGTGTAAAATTGAAATGTATACTATTGGTAATGTCAAAGCGTTGTATGCCCTGAGAAAACAACTTTTTTGTCTTGCTCTGCAGAAGCATGAAACCAGTTTTAAACATCTCATAATCATGTGGAAAGAAACTTAAACTGTTAACATTAGGTTTGCACACAGTAGTTTGGTGTAAAATTGAAATGTATACTCTTGGTAATGTCAAAGCATTGCATGCCCTGAGAAAATAACTTTTTTGTCTTGCTCAGCACAGGCATGAAACCAGTTTTAAACAACTCAGAATCATGTGGAAAGTTAACTTAAACTGTTAACATTAGGTTTGCACACAGTAGTTTGGTGTAAAATTGAAGTGTATACTATTGGTAATGACAAAGCATGCATGTCCTGAGAAAACAACTTTTTTGTCTTGCTCAACAGAGGCATGAAATCAGTTTTTAAGAACTCAGAATCATTTTGAAAGTAAACTTAAGGTGTTTCCATTAGGTTTCCACACAGTAGTTTGGTGTAAGATTGAAATGTATACTATTGGTAATGTCAAAGCGTTGTATGCCCTGAGAAAACAACTTTTTTGTCTTGCTCTGCAGAAGCATGAAACCAGTTTTAAACATCTCATAATCATGTGGAAAGTTAACTTAAACTGTTAACATTAGGTTTGCACACAGTAGTTTGGTGTAAAATTGAAGTGTATACTATTGGTAATGTCAAAGCATGCATGTCCTGAGAAAATAACTTTTTTGTCTTGCTCAGCAGAGGCATGAAACCAGTTTTAAACAACTCAGAATCATCTGGAAAGTTAACCTAAACTGTTAACATTAGGTTTGCACCCAGTAGTTTGGTGTAAAATTGAAATGTATACTCTTGGTAATGTCAAAGCATTGCATGCCCTGAGAAAATAACTTTTTTGTCTTGCTCAGCACAGGCATGAAACCAGTTTTAAACAACTCAGAATCATGTGGAAAGTTAACTTAAACTGTTAACATTAGGTTTGCACGCAGTAGTTTGGTGTAAAATTGAAGTCTATACCATTGGTAATGTCAAAGCATGCATGTCCTGAGAAAACAACTTTTTTGTCTTGCTCAACAGAGGCATGAAATCAGTTTTTAAGAACTCAGAATCATGTGGAAAGTTAACTTAAGGTGTTTCCATTAGGTTTCCACACAGTAGTTTGGTGTAACATTGAAATGTATACTATTGGTAATGTCAAAGCATTGCTTGCCCTGAGAAAACAACTTTTTTGTCTTGCTCAACAGAAGCATGAAACAGGTTTTAAACAACTCAGAATCATTTGGGAAGTAGATTTAAGGTGTTTGCATTAGGTTAACACACAGTAGTTTGGTGTAAAATTTAAATGTATACTATTGGAAAAGTCATAGCATTACATGCCCTGAGAAAATAACTTTTTTGTCTTGCTCAGCAGAGGCATGAAACCAGTTTTAAACAACTCAGAATCATGTGGAAAGTTAACTTAAACTGTTAACATTAGGTTTGCACCCAGTAGTTTGGTGTAAAATTGAAATGTATACTATTGGTAATGTCAAAGCGTTGTATGCCCTGAGAAAACAACTTTTTTGTCTTGCTCTGCAGAAGCATGAAACCAGTTTTAAACATCTCATAATCATGTGGAAAGAAACTTAAACTGTTAACATTAGGTTTGCACACAGTAGTTTGGTGTAAAATTGAAATGTATACTCTTGTTAATGTCAAAGCATTGCATGCCCTGAGAAAATAACTTTTTTGTCTTGCTCAGCACAGGCATGAAACCAGTTTTAAACAACTCAGAATCATGTGGAAAGTTAACTTAAACTGTTAACATTAGGTTTGCACACAGTAGTTTGGTGTAAAATTGAAGTGTATACTATTGGTAATGTCAAAGCATGCATGTCCTGAGAAAACAACTTTTTTGTCTTGCTCAACAGAGGCATGAAATCAGTTTTTAAGAACTCAGAATCATGTGGAAAGTTAACTTAAGGTGTTTCCATTAGGTTTCCACACAGTAGTTTGGTGTAAAATTTAAATGTATACTATTGGAAATGTCATAGCATTATATGCCCTGAGAAAATAACTTTTTTGTCTTGCTCAGCAGAGGCATGAAACCAGTTTTAAACAACTCAGAATCATGTGGAAAGTTAACTTAAACTGTTAACATTAGGTTTGCAACCAGTAGTTTGGTGTAAAATTGAAATGTATACTATTGGTAATGTCAAAGCGTTGTATGCCCTGAGAAAACAACTTTTTTGTCTTGCTCTGCAGAAGCATGAAACCAGTTTTAAACATCTCATAATCATGTGGAAAGAAACTTAAACTGTTAACATTAGGTTTGCACACAGTAGTTTGGTGTAAAATTGAAATGTATACTCTTGGTAATGTCAAAGCATTGCATGCCCTGAGAAAATAACTTTTTTGTCTTGCTCAGCACAGGCATGAAACCAGTTTTAAACAACTCAGAATCATGTGGAAAGTTAACTTAAACTGTTAACATTAGGTTTGCACACAGTAGTTTGGTGTAAAATTGAAGTGTATACTATTGGTAATGACAAAGCATGCATGTCCTGAGAAAACAACTTTTTTGTCTTGCTCAACAGAGGCATGAAATCAGTTTTTAAGAACTCAGAATCATTTTGAAAGTAAACTTAAGGTGTTTCCATTAGGTTTCCACACAGTAGTTTGGTGTAAGATTGAAATGTATACTATTGGTAATGTCAAAGCGTTGTATGCCCTGAGAAAACAACTTTTTTGTCTTGCTCTGCAGAAGCATGAAACCAGTTTTAAACATCTCATAATCATGTGGAAAGTTAACTTAAACTGTTAACATTAGGTTTGCACACAGTAGTTTGGTGTAAAATTGAAGTGTATACTATTGGTAATGTCAAAGCATGCATGTCCTGAGAAAATAACTTTTTTGTCTTGCTCAGCAGAGGCATGAAACCAGTTTTAAACAACTCAGAATCATCTGGAAAGTTAACCTAAACTGTTAACATTAGGTTTGCACCCAGTAGTTTGGTGTAAAATTGAAATGTATACTCTTGGTAATGTCAAAGCATTGCATGCCCTGAGAAAATAACTTTTTTGTCTTGCTCAGCACAGGCATGAAACCAGTTTTAAACAACTCAGAATCATGTGGAAAGTTAACTTAAACTGTTAACATTAGGTTTGCACACAGTAGTTTGGTGTAAAATTGAAGTCTATACTATTGGTAATGTCAAAGCATGCATGTCCTGAGAAAACAACTTTTTTGTCTTGCTCAACAGAGGCATGAAATCAGTTTTTAAGAACTCAGAATCATGTGGAAAGTTAACTTAAGGTGTTTCCATTAGGTTTCCACACAGTAGTTTGGTGTAACATTGAAATGTATACTATTGGTAATGTCAAAGCATTGCTTGCCCTGAGAAAACAACTTTTTTGTCTTGCTCAACAGAAGCATGAAACAGGTTTTAAACAACTCAGAATCATTTGGGAAGTAGATTTAAGGTGTTTGCATTAGGTTAACACACAGTAGTTTGGTGTAAAATTTAAATGTATACTATTGGAAAAGTCATAGCATTATATGCCCTGAGAAAATAACTTTTTTGTCTTGCTCAGCAGAGGCATGAAACCAGTTTTAAACAACTCAGAATCATGTGGAAAGTTAACTTAAACTGTTAACATTAGGTTTGCACCCAGTAGTTTGGTGTAAAATTGAAATGTATACTATTGGTAATGTCAAAGCGTTGTATGCCCTGAGAAAACAACTTTTTTGTCTTGCTCTGCAGAAGCATGAAACCAGTTTTAAACATCTCATAATCATGTGGAAAGAAACTTAAACTGTTAACATTAGGTTTGCACACAGTAGTTTGGTGTAAAATTGAAATGTATACTCTTGTTAATGTCAAAGCATTGCATGCCCTGAGAAAATAACTTTTTTGTCTTGCTCAGCACAGGCATGAAACCAGTTTTAAACAACTCAGAATCATGTGGAAAGTTAACTTAAACTGTTAACATTAGGTTTGCACACAGTAGTTTGGTGTAAAATTGAAGTGTATACTATTGGTAATGTCAAAGCATGCATGTCCTGAGAAAACAACTTTTTTGTCTTGCTCAACAGAGGCATGAAATCAGTTTTTAAGAACTCAGAATCATGTTGAAAGTAAACTTAAGGTGTTTCCATTAGGTTTCCACACAGTAGTTTGGTGTAAGATTGAAATGTATACGCTTGGTAATGTCAAAGCGTTGTATGCCCTGAGAAAACAACTTTTTTGTCTTGCTCTGCAGAAGCATGAAACCAGTTTTAAACATCTCATAATCATGTGGAAAGTTAACTTAAACTGTTAACATTAGGTTTGCACACAGTAGTTTGGTGTAAAATTGAAGTGTATACTTTTGGTAATGTCAAAGCATGCATGTCCTGAGAAAATAACTTTTTTGTCTTGCTCAGCAGAGGCATGAAACCAGTTTTAAACAACTCAGAATCATGTGGAAAGTTAACTTAAACTGTTAACATTAGGTTTGCACACAGTAGTTTGGTGTAAAATTGAAATGTATACTATTGGTAATGTCAAGGCATTGTATGCCCTGAGAAAACAACTTTTTTGTCTTGCTCAACAGAGGCATGAAACATGTTTTAAACAACTCAGAATCATGTGAGAAGTTGATTTAAGGTGTTTGAATTAGGTTTGCACACAGTAGTTTGGTGTAAAATTGAGATGTATACTCTTGGTAATGTCAAAGCATTGCGTGCCCTGAGAAAATAACTTTTTTGTCTAGCTCAGCACAGGCATGAAACCAGTTTTAAACAACTCAGAATCATGTGGAAAGTTGATTTAAGGTGTCTCCATTAGGTTTCCACACAGAAGTTTGGTGTAAGATTGAAATGTATACGCTTGGTAATGTCAAAGCGTTGTATGCCCTGAGAAAACAACTTTTTTGTCTTGCTCTGCAGAAGCATGAAACCAGTTTTAAACATCTCATAATCATGTGGAAAGTTAACTTAAACTGTTAACATTAGGTTTGCACACAGTAGTTTGGTGTAAAATTGAAGTGTATACTATTGGTAATGTCAAAGCATGCATGTCCTGAGAAAACAACTTTTTTGTCTTGCTCAACAGAGGCATGAAATCAGTTTTTAAGAACTCAGAATCATGTGGAAAGTTAACTTAAGGTGTTTCCATTAGGTTTCCACACAGTAGTTTGGTGTAACATTGAAATGTATACTATTGGTAATGTCAAAGCATTGCTTGCCCTGAGAAAACAACTTTTTTGTCTTGCTCAACAGAAGCATGAAACAGGTTTTAAACAACTCAGAATCATTTGGGAAGTAGATTTAAGGTGTTTGCATTAGGTTAACACACAGTAGTTTGGTGTAAAATTTAAATGTATACTATTGGAAATGTCATAGCATTATATGCCCTGAGAAAATAACTTTTTTGTCTTGCTCAGCAGAGGCATGAAACCAGTTTTAAACAACTCAGAATCATGTGGAAAGTTAACTTAAACTGTTAACATTAGGTTTGCACCCAGTAGTTTGGTGTAAAATTGAAATGTATACTATTGGTAATGTCAAAGCGTTGTATGCCCTGAGAAAACAACTTTTTTGTCTTGCTCTGCAGAAGCATGAAACCAGTTTTAAACATCTCATAATCATGTGGAAAGAAACTTAAACTGTTAACATTAGGTTTGCACACAGTAGTTTGGTGTAAAATTGAAATGTATACTCTTGTTAATGTCAAAGCATTGCATGCCCTGAGAAAATAACTTTTTTGTCTTGCTCAGCACAGGCATGAAACCAGTTTTAAACAACTCTGAATCATGTGGAAAGTTAACTTAAACTGTTAACATTAGGTTTGCACACAGTAGTTTGGTGTAAAATTGAAGTGTATACTATTGGTAATGTCAAAGCATGCATGTCCTGAGAAAACAACTTTTTTGTCTTGCTCAACAGAGGCATGAAATCAGTTTTTAAGAACTCAGAATCATGTTGAAAGTAAACTTAAGGTGTTTCCATTAGGTTTCCACACAGTAGTTTGGTGTAAGATTGAAATGTATACGCTTGGTAATGTCAAAGCGTTGTATGCCCTGAGAAAACAACTTTTTTGTCTTGCTCTGCAGAAGCATGAAACCAGTTTTAAACATCTCATAATCATGTGGAAAGTTAACTTAAACTGTTAACATTAGGTTTGCACACAGTAGTTTGGTGTAAAATTGAAGTGTATACTTTTGGTAATGTCAAAGCATGCATGTCCTGAGAAAATAACTTTTTTGTCTTGCTCAGCAGAGGCATGAAACCAGTTTTAAACAACTCAGAATCATGTGGAAAGTTAACTTAAACTGTTAACATTAGGTTTGCACACAGTAGTTTGGAGTAAAATTGAAGTGTATACTATTGGTAATGTCAAAGCATGCATGTCCTGAGAAAACAACTTTTTTGTCTTGCTCAACAGAGGCATGAAATCAGTTTTTAAGAACTCAGAATCATGTGGAAAGTTAACTTAAGGTGTTTCCATTAGGTTTCCACACAGTAGTTTGGTGTAAAATTTAAATGTATACTATTGGAAATGTCATAGCATTATATGCCCTGAGAAAATAACTTTTTTGTCTTGCTCAGCAGAGGCATGAAACCAGTTTTAAACAACTCAGAATCATGTGGAAAGTTAACTTAAACTGTTAACATTAGGTTTGCAACCAGTAGTTTGGTGTAAAATTGAAATGTATACTATTGGTAATGTCAAAGCGTTGTATGCCCTGAGAAAACAACTTTTTTGTCTTGCTCTGCAGAAGCATGAAACCAGTTTTAAACATCTCATAATCATGTGGAAAGAAACTTAAACTGTTAACATTAGGTTTGCACACAGTAGTTTGGTGTAAAATTGAAATGTATACTCTTGGTAATGTCAAAGCATTGCATGCCCTGAGAAAATAACTTTTTTGTCTTGCTCAGCACAGGCATGAAACCAGTTTTAAACAACTCAGAATCATGTGGAAAGTTAACTTAAACTGTTAACATTAGGTTTGCACACAGTAGTTTGGTGTAAAATTGAAGTGTATACTATTGGTAATGACAAAGCATGCATGTCCTGAGAAAACAACTTTTTTGTCTTGCTCAACAGAGGCATGAAATCAGTTTTTAAGAACTCAGAATCATTTTGAAAGTAAACTTAAGGTGTTTCCATTAGGTTTCCACACAGTAGTTTGGTGTAAGATTGAAATGTATACTATTGGTAATGTCAAAGCGTTGTATGCCCTGAGAAAACAACTTTTTTGTCTTGCTCTGCAGAAGCATGAAACCAGTTTTAAACATCTCATAATCATGTGGAAAGTTAACTTAAACTGTTAACATTAGGTTTGCACACAGTAGTTTGGTGTAAAATTGAAGTGTATACTATTGGTAATGTCAAAGCATGCATGTCCTGAGAAAATAACTTTTTTGTCTTGCTCAGCAGAGGCATGAAACCAGTTTTAAACAACTCAGAATCATCTGGAAAGTTAACCTAAACTGTTAACATTAGGTTTGCACCCAGTAGTTTGGTGTAAAATTGAAATGTATACTCTTGGTAATGTCAAAGCATTGCATGCCCTGAGAAAATAACTTTTTTGTCTTGCTCAGCACAGGCATGAAACCAGTTTTAAACAACTCAGAATCATGTGGAAAGTTAACTTAAACTGTTAACATTAGGTTTGCACACAGTAGTTTGGTGTAAAATTGAAGTCTATACTATTGGTAATGTCAAAGCATGCATGTCCTGAGAAAACAACTTTTTTGTCTTGCTCAACAGAGGCATGAAATCAGTTTTTAAGAACTCAGAATCATGTGGAAAGTTAACTTAAGGTGTTTCCATTAGGTTTCCACACAGTAGTTTGGTGTAACATTGAAATGTATACTATTGGTAATGTCAAAGCATTG
Source organism: Mobula birostris (assembly GCF_030028105.1). Taxonomy (NCBI): domain Eukaryota; kingdom Metazoa; phylum Chordata; class Chondrichthyes; order Myliobatiformes; family Myliobatidae; genus Mobula; species Mobula birostris. The sequence goes on from NW_027278278.1 coordinate 38,089, forward strand.
CTTGCCCTGAGAAAACAACTTTTTTGTCTTGCTCAACAGAAGCATGAAACAGGTTTTAAACAACTCAGAATCATTTGGGAAGTAGATTTAAGGTGTTTGCATTAGGTTAACACACAGTAGTTTGGTGTAAAATTTAAATGTATACTATTGGAAAAGTCATAGCATTACATGCCCTGAGAAAATAACTTTTTTGTCTTGCTCAGCAGAGGCATGAAACCAGTTTTAAACAACTCAGAATCATGTGGAAAGTTAACTTAAACTGTTAACATTAGGTTTGCACCCAGTAGTTTGGTGTAAAATTGAAATGTATACTATTGGTAATGTCAAAGCGTTGTATGCCCTGAGAAAACAACTTTTTTGTCTTGCTCTGCAGAAGCATGAAACCAGTTTTAAACATCTCATAATCATGTGGAAAGAAACTTAAACTGTTAACATTAGGTTTGCACACAGTAGTTTGGTGTAAAATTGAAATGTATACTCTTGTTAATGTCAAAGCATTGCATGCCCTGAGAAAATAACTTTTTTGTCTTGCTCAGCACAGGCATGAAACCAGTTTTAAACAACTCAGAATCATGTGGAAAGTTAACTTAAACTGTTAACATTAGGTTTGCACACAGTAGTTTGGTGTAAAATTGAAGTGTATACTATTGGTAATGTCAAAGCATGCATGTCCTGAGAAAACAACTTTTTTGTCTTGCTCAACAGAGGCATGAAATCAGTTTTTAAGAACTCAGAATCATGTTGAAAGTAAACTTAAGGTGTTTCCATTAGGTTTCCACACAGTAGTTTGGTGTAAGATTGAAATGTATACGCTTGGTAATGTCAAAGCGTTGTATGCCCTGAGAAAACAACTTTTTTGTCTTGCTCTGCAGAAGCATGAAACCAGTTTTAAACATCTCATAATCATGTGGAAAGTTAACTTAAACTGTTAACATTAGGTTTGCACACAGTAGTTTGGTGTAAAATTGAAGTGTATACTTTTGGTAATGTCAAAGCATGCATGTCCTGAGAAAATAACTTTTTTGTCTTGCTCAGCAGAGGCATGAAACCAGTTTTAAACAACTCAGAATCATGTGGAAAGTTAACTTAAACTGTTAACATTAGGTTTGCACACAGTAGTTTGGTGTAAAATTGAAATGTATACTATTGGTAATGTCAAGGCATTGTATGCCCTGAGAAAACAACTTTTTTGTCTTGCTCAACAGAGGCATGAAACATGTTTTAAACAACTCAGAATCATGTGAGAAGTTGATTTAAGGTGTTTGAATTAGGTTTGCACACAGTAGTTTGGTGTAAAATTGAGATGTATACTCTTGGTAATGTCAAAGCATTGCGTGCCCTGAGAAAATAACTTTTTTGTCTAGCTCAGCACAGGCATGAAACCAGTTTTAAACAACTCAGAATCATGTGGAAAGTTGATTTAAGGTGTCTCCATTAGGTTTCCACACAGAAGTTTGGTGTAAGATTGAAATGTATACGCTTGGTAATGTCAAAGCGTTGTATGCCCTGAGAAAACAACTTTTTTGTCTTGCTCTGCAGAAGCATGAAACCAGTTTTAAACATCTCATAATCATGTGGAAAGTTAACTTAAACTGTTAACATTAGGTTTGCACACAGTAGTTTGGTGTAAAATTGAAGTGTATACTATTGGTAATGTCAAAGCATGCATGTCCTGAGAAAACAACTTTTTTGTCTTGCTCAACAGAGGCATGAAATCAGTTTTTAAGAACTCAGAATCATGTGGAAAGTTAACTTAAGGTGTTTCCATTAGGTTTCCACACAGTAGTTTGGTGTAACATTGAAATGTATACTATTGGTAATGTCAAAGCATTGCTTGCCCTGAGAAAACAACTTTTTTGTCTTGCTCAACAGAAGCATGAAACAGGTTTTAAACAACTCAGAATCATTTGGGAAGTAGATTTAAGGTGTTTGCATTAGGTTAACACACAGTAGTTTGGTGTAAAATTTAAATGTATACTATTGGAAATGTCATAGCATTATATGCCCTGAGAAAATAACTTTTTTGTCTTGCTCAGCAGAGGCATGAAACCAGTTTTAAACAACTCAGAATCATGTGGAAAGTTAACTTAAACTGTTAACATTAGGTTTGCACCCAGTAGTTTGGTGTAAAATTGAAATGTATACTATTGGTAATGTCAAAGCGTTGTATGCCCTGAGAAATCAACTTTTTTGTCTTGCTCTGCAGAAGCATGAAACCAGTTTTAAACATCTCATAATCATGTGGAAAGAAACTTAAACTGTTAACATTAGGTTTGCACACAGTAGTTTGGTGTAAAATTGAAATGTATACTCTTGTTAATGTCAAAGCATTGCATGCCCTGAGAAAATAACTTTTTTGTCTTGCTCAGCACAGGCATGAAACCAGTTTTAAACAACTCAGAATCATGTGGAAAGTTAACTTAAACTGTTAATATTAGGTTTGCACACAGTAGTTTGGTGTAAAATTGAAGTGTATACTATTGGTAATGTCAAAGCATGCATGTCCTGAGAAAACAACTTTTTTGTCTTGCTCAACAGAGGCATGAAATCAGTTTTTAAGAACTCAGAATCATGTTGAAAGTAAACTTAAGGTGTTTCCATTAGGTTTCCACACAGTAGTTTGGTGTAAGATTGAAATGTATACGCTTGGTAATGTCAAAGCGTTGTATGCCCTGAGAAAACAACTTTTTTGTCTTGCTCTGCAGAAGCATGAAACCAGTTTTAAACATCTCATAATCATGTGGAAAGTTAACTTAAACTGTTAACATTAGGTTTGCACACAGTAGTTTGGTGTAAAATTGAAGTGTATACTTTTGGTAATGTCAAAGCATGCATGTCCTGAGAAAATAACTTTTTTGTCTTGCTCAGCAGAGGCATGAAACCAGTTTTAAACAACTCAGAATCATGTGGAAAGTTAACTTAAACTGTTAACATTAGGTTTGCACACAGTAGTTTGGAGTAAAATTGAAGTGTATACTATTGGTAATGTCAAAGCATGCATGTCCTGAGAAAACAACTTTTTTGTCTTGCTCAACAGAGGCATGAAATCAGTTTTTAAGAACTCAGAATCATGTGGAAAGTTAACTTAAGGTGTTTCCATTAGGTTTCCACACAGTAGTTTGGTGTAAAATTTAAATGTATACTATTGGAAATGTCATAGCATTATATGCCCTGAGAAAATAACTTTTTTGTCTTGCTCAGCAGAGGCATGAAACCAGTTTTAAACAACTCAGAATCATGTGGAAAGTTAACTTAAACTGTTAACATTAGGTTTGCAACCAGTAGTTTGGTGTAAAATTGAAATGTATACTATTGGTAATGTCAAAGCGTTGTATGCCCTGAGAAAACAACTTTTTTGTCTTGCTCTGCAGAAGCATGAAACCAGTTTTAAACATCTCATAATCATGTGGAAAGAAACTTAAACTGTTAACATTAGGTTTGCACACAGTAGTTTGGTGTAAAATTGAAATGTATACTCTTGGTAATGTCAAAGCATTGCATGCCCTGAGAAAATAACTTTTTTGTCTTGCTCAGCACAGGCATGAAACCAGTTTTAAACAACTCAGAATCATGTGGAAAGTTAACTTAAACTGTTAACATTAGGTTTGCACACAGTAGTTTGGTGTAAAATTGAAATGTATACGCTTGGTAATGTCAAAGCATTGCATGCCCTGAGAAAATAACTTTTTTGTCTTGCTCAGCACAGGCATGAAACCAGTTTTAAACAACTCAGAATCATGTGGAAAGTTAACTTAAACTGTTAACATTAGGTTTGCACACAGTAGTTTGGTGTAAAATTGAAGTGTATACTATTGGTAATGTCAAAGCATGCATGTCCTGAGAAAACAACTTTTTTGTCTTGCTCAACAGAGGCATGAAATCAGTTTTTAAGAACTCAGAATCATGTGGAAAGTTAACTTAAGGTGTTTCCATTAGGTTTCCACACAGTAGTTTGGTGTAAAATTGAAATGTATACTATTGGTAATGTCAAGGCATTGTATGCCCTGAGAAAACAACTTCTTTGTCTTGCTCAACAGAGGCATGAAACTTGTTTTAAACAACTCAGAATCATGTGAGAAGTTGATTTAAGGTGTTTGAATTAGGTTTGCACACAGTAGTTTGGTGTAAAATTGAGATGTATACTCTTGGTAATGTCAAAGCATTGCGTGCCCTGAGAAAATAACTTTTTTGTCTAGCTCAGCACAGGCATGAAACCAGTTTTAAACAACTCAGAATCATGTGGAAAGTTGATTTAAGGTGTCTCCATTAGGTTTCCACACAGCAGTTTGGTGTAAGATTGAAATGTATACGCTTGGTAATGTCAAAGCGTTGTATGCCCTGAGAAAACAACTTTTTTGTCTTGCTCTGCAGAAGCATGAAACCAGTTTTAAACATCTCATAATCATGTGGAAAGTTAACTTAAACTGTTAACATTAGGTTTGCACACAGTAGTTTGGTGTAAAATTGAAGTGTATACTATTGGTAATGTCAAAGCATGCATGTCCTGAGAAAACAACTTTTTTGTCTTGCTCAACAGAGGCATGAAATCAGTTTTTAAGAACTCAGAATCATGTGGAAAGTTAACTTAAGGTGTTTCCATTAGGTTTCCACACAGTAGTTTGGTGTAACATTGAAATGTATACTATTGGTAATGTCAAAGCATTGCTTGCCCTGAGAAAACAACTTTTTTGTCTTGCTCAACAGAAGCATGAAACAGGTTTTAAACAACTCAGAATCATTTGGGAAGTAGATTTAAGGTGTTTGCATTAGGTTAACACACAGTAGTTTGGTGTAAAATTTAAATGTATACTATTGGAAATGTCATAGCATTATATGCCCTGAGAAAATAACTTTTTTGTCTTGTTCAGCAGAGGCATGAAACCAGTTTTAAACAACTCAGAATCATGTGGAAAGTTAACTTAAACTGTTAACATTAGGTTTGCACCCAGTAGTTTGGTGTAAAATTGAAATGTATACTCTTGGTAATGTCAAAGCATTGCATGCCCTGAGAAAATAACTTTTTTGTCTTGCTCAGCACAGGCATGAAACCAGTTTTAAACAACTCAGAATCATGTGGAAAGTTAACTTAAACTGTTAACATTAGGTTTGCACACAGTAGTTTGGTGTAAAATTGAAGTGTATACTATTGGTAATGACAAAGCATGCATGTCCTGAGAAAACAACTTTTTTGTCTTGCTCAACAGAGGCATGAAATCAGTTTTTAAGAACTCAGAATCATTTTGAAAGTAAACTTAAGGTGTTTCCATTAGGTTTCCACACAGTAGTTTGGTGTAAGATTGAAATGTATACGCTTGGTAATGTCAAAGCGTTGTATGCCCTGAGAAAACAACTTTTTTGTCTTGCTCTGCAGAAGCATGAAACCAGTTTTAAACATCTCATAATCATGTGGAAAGTTAACTTAAACTGTTAACATTAGGTTTGCACACAGTAGTTTGGTGTAAAATTGAAGTGTATACTATTGGTAATGTCAAAGCATGCATGTCCTGAGAAAATAACTTTTTTGTCTTGCTCAGCAGAGGCATGAAACCAGTTTTAAACAACTCAGAATCATCTGGAAAGTTAACCTAAACTGTTAACATTAGGTTTGCACCCAGTAGTTTGGTGTAAAATTGAAATGTATACTCTTGGTAATGTCAAAGCATTGCATGCCCTGAGAAAATAACTTTTTTGTCTTGCTCAGCACAGGCATGAAACCAGTTTTAAACAACTCAGAATCATGTGGAAAGTTAACTTAAACTGTTAACATTAGGTTTGCACACAGTAGTTTGGTGTAAAATTGAAGTCTATACTATTGGTAATGTCAAAGCATGCATGTCCTGAGAAAACAACTTTTTTGTCTTGCTCAACAGAGGCATGAAATCAGTTTTTAAGAACTCAGAATCATGTGGAAAGTTAACTTAAGGTGTTTCCATTAGGTTTCCACACAGTAGTTTGGTGTAACATTGAAATGTATACTATTGGTAATGTCAAAGCATTGCTTGCCCTGAGAAAACAACTTTTTTGTCTTGCTCAACAGAAGCATGAAACAGGTTTTAAACAACTCAGAATCATTTGGGAAGTAGATTTAAGGTGTTTGCATTAGGTTAACACACAGTAGTTTGGTGTAAAATTTAAATGTATACTATTGGAAAAGTCATAGCATTATATGCCCTGAGAAAATAACTTTTTTGTCTTGCTCAGCAGAGGCATGAAACCAGTTTTAAACAACTCAGAATCATGTGGAAAGTTAACTTAAACTGTTAACATTAGGTTTGCACCCAGTAGTTTGGTGTAAAATTGAAATGTATACTATTGGTAATGTCAAAGCGTTGTATGCCCTGAGAAAACAACTTTTTTGTCTTGCTCTGCAGAAGCATGAAACCAGTTTTAAACATCTCATAATCATGTGGAAAGAAACTTAAACTGTTAACATTAGGTTTGCACACAGTAGTTTGGTGTAAAATTGAAATGTATACTCTTGTTAATGTCAAAGCATTGCATGCCCTGAGAAAATAACTTTTTTGTCTTGCTCAGCACAGGCATGAAACCAGTTTTAAACAACTCAGAATCATGTGGAAAGTTAACTTAAACTGTTAACATTAGGTTTGCACACAGTAGTTTGGTGTAAAATTGAAGTGTATACTATTGGTAATGTCAAAGCATGCATGTCCTGAGAAAACAACTTTTTTGTCTTGCTCAACAGAGGCATGAAATCAGTTTTTAAGAACTCAGAATCATGTTGAAAGTAAACTTAAGGTGTTTCCATTAGGTTTCCACACAGTAGTTTGGTGTAAGATTGAAATGTATACGCTTGGTAATGTCAAAGCGTTGTATGCCCTGAGAAAACAACTTTTTTGTCTTGCTCTGCAGAAGCATGAAACCAGTTTTAAACATCTCATAATCATGTGGAAAGTTAACTTAAACTGTTAACATTAGGTTTGCACACAGTAGTTTGGTGTAAAATTGAAGTGTATACTTTTGGTAATGTCAAAGCATGCATGTCCTGAGAAAATAACTTTTTTGTCTTGCTCAGCAGAGGCATGAAACCAGTTTTAAACAACTCAGAATCATGTGGAAAGTTAACTTAAACTGTTAACATTAGGTTTGCACACAGTAGTTTGGTGTAAAATTGAAATGTATACTATTGGTAATGTCAAGGCATTGTATGCCCTGAGAAAACAACTTTTTTGTCTTGCTCAACAGAGGCATGAAACATGTTTTAAACAACTCAGAATCATGTGAGAAGTTGATTTAAGGTGTTTGAATTAGGTTTGCACACAGTAGTTTGGTGTAAAATTGAGATGTATACTCTTGGTAATGTCAAAGCATTGCGTGCCCTGAGAAAATAACTTTTTTGTCTAGCTCAGCACAGGCATGAAACCAGTTTTAAACAACTCAGAATCATGTGGAAAGTTGATTTAAGGTGTCTCCATTAGGTTTCCACACAGAAGTTTGGTGTAAGATTGAAATGTATACGCTTGGTAATGTCAAAGCGTTGTATGCCCTGAGAAAACAACTTTTTTGTCTTGCTCTGCAGAAGCATGAAACCAGTTTTAAACATCTCATAATCATGTGGAAAGTTAACTTAAACTGTTAACATTAGGTTTGCACACAGTAGTTTGGTGTAAAATTGAAGTGTATACTATTGGTAATGTCAAAGCATGCATGTCCTGAGAAAACAACTTTTTTGTCTTGCTCAACAGAGGCATGAAATCAGTTTTTAAGAACTCAGAATCATGTGGAAAGTTAACTTAAGGTGTTTCCATTAGGTTTCCACACAGTAGTTTGGTGTAACATTGAAATGTATACTATTGGTAATGTCAAAGCATTGCTTGCCCTGAGAAAACAACTTTTTTGTCTTGCTCAACAGAAGCATGAAACAGGTTTTAAACAACTCAGAATCATTTGGGAAGTAGATTTAAGGTGTTTGCATTAGGTTAACACACAGTAGTTTGGTGTAAAATTTAAATGTATACTATTGGAAATGTCATAGCATTATATGCCCTGAGAAAATAACTTTTTTGTCTTGCTCAGCAGAGGCATGAAACCAGTTTTAAACAACTCAGAATCATGTGGAAAGTTAACTTAAACTGTTAACATTAGGTTTGCACCCAGTAGTTTGGTGTAAAATTGAAATGTATACTATTGGTAATGTCAAAGCGTTGTATGCCCTGAGAAAACAACTTTTTTGTCTTGCTCTGCAGAAGCATGAAACCAGTTTTAAACATCTCATAATCATGTGGAAAGAAACTTAAACTGTTAACATTAGGTTTGCACACAGTAGTTTGGTGTAAAATTGAAATGTATACTCTTGTTAATGTCAAAGCATTGCATGCCCTGAGAAAATAACTTTTTTGTCTTGCTCAGCACAGGCATGAAACCAGTTTTAAACAACTCAGAATCATGTGGAAAGTTAACTTAAACTGTTAACATTAGGTTTGCACACAGTAGTTTGGTGTAAAATTGAAGTGTATACTATTGGTAATGTCAAAGCATGCATGTCCTGAGAAAACAACTTTTTTGTCTTGCTCAACAGAGGCATGAAATCAGTTTTTAAGAACTCAGAATCATGTTGAAAGTAAACTTAAGGTGTTTCCATTAGGTTTCCACACAGTAGTTTGGTGTAAGATTGAAATGTATACGCTTGGTAATGTCAAAGCGTTGTATGCCCTGAGAAAACAACTTTTTTGTCTTGCTCTGCAGAAGCATGAAACCAGTTTTAAACATCTCATAATCATGTGGAAAGTTAACTTAAACTGTTAACATTAGGTTTGCACACAGTAGTTTGGTGTAAAATTGAAGTGTATACTTTTGGTAATGTCAAAGCATGCATGTCCTGAGAAAATAACTTTTTTGTCTTGCTCAGCAGAGGCATGAAACCAGTTTTAAACAACTCAGAATCATGTGGAAAGTTAACTTAAACTGTTAACATTAGGTTTGCACACAGTAGTTTGGTGTAAAATTGAAATGTATACTATTGGTAATGTCAAGGCATTGTATGCCCTGAGAAAACAACTTTTTTGTCTTGCTCAACAGAGGCATGAAACATGTTTTAAACAACTCAGAATCATGTGAGAAGTTGATTTAAGGTGTTTGAATTAGGTTTGCACACAGTAGTTTGGTGTAAAATTGAGATGTATACTCTTGGTAATGTCAAAGCATTGCGTGCCCTGAGAAAATAACTTTTTTGTCTAGCTCAGCACAGGCATGAAACCAGTTTTAAACAACTCAGAATCATGTGGAAAGTTGATTTAAGGTGTCTCCATTAGGTTTCCACACAGAAGTTTGGTGTAAGATTGAAATGTATACGCTTGGTAATGTCAAAGCGTTGTATGCCCTGAGAAAACAACTTTTTTGTCTTGCTCTGCAGAAGCATGAAACCAGTTTTAAACATCTCATAATCATGTGGAAAGTTAACTTAAACTGTTAACATTAGGTTTGCACACAGTAGTTTGGTGTAAAATTGAAGTGTATACTATTGGTAATGTCAAAGCATGCATGTCCTGAGAAAACAACTTTTTTGTCTTGCTCAACAGAGGCATGAAATCAGTTTTTAAAAACTCAGAATCATGTGGAAAGTTAACTTAAGGTGTTTCCATTAGGTTTCCACACAGTAGTTTGGTGTAACATTGAAATGTATACTATTGGTAATGTCAAAGCATTGCTTGCCCTGAGAAAACAACTTTTTTGTCTTGCTCAACAGAAGCATGAAACAGGTTTTAAACAACTCAGAATCATTTGGGAAGTAGATTTAAGGTGTTTGCATTAGGTTAACACACAGTAGTTTGGTGTAAAATTTAAATGTATACTATTGGAAATGTCATAGCATTATATGCCCTGAGAAAATAACTTTTTTGTCTTGCTCAGCAGAGGCATGAAACCAGTTTTAAACAACTCAGAATCATGTGGAAAGTTAACTTAAACTGTTAACATTAGGTTTGCACCCAGTAGTTTGGTGTAAAATTGAAATGTATACTATTGGTAATGTCAAAGCGTTGTATGCCCTGAGAAAACAACTTTTTTGTCTTGCTCTGCAGAAGCATGAAACCAGTTTTAAACATCTCATAATCATGTGGAAAGAAACTTAAACTGTTAACATTAGGTTTGCACACAGTAGTTTGGTGTAAAATTGAAATGTATACTCTTGTTAATGTCAAAGCATTGCATGCCCTGAGAAAATAACTTTTTTGTCTTGCTCAGCACAGGCATGAAACCAGTTTTAAACAACTCAGAATCATGTGGAAAGTTAACTTAAACTGTTAACATTAGGTTTGCACACAGTAGTTTGGTGTAAAATTGAAGTGTATACTATTGGTAATGTCAAAGCATGCATGTCCTGAGAAAACAACTTTTTTGTCTTGCTCAACAGAGGCATGAAATCAGTTTTTAAGAACTCAGAATCATGTTGAAAGTAAACTTAAGGTGTTTCCATTAGGTTTCCACACAGTAGTTTGGTGTAAGATTGAAATGTATACGCTTGGTAATGTCAAAGCGTTGTATGCCCTGAGAAAACAACTTTTTTGTCTTGCTCTGCAGAAGCATGAAACCAGTTTTAAACATCTCATAATCATGTGGAAAGTTAACTTAAACTGTTAACATTAGGTTTGCACACAGTAGTTTGGTGTAAAATTGAAGTGTATACTTTTGGTAATGTCAAAGCATGCATGTCCTGAGAAAATAACTTTTTTGTCTTGCTCAGCAGAGGCATGAAACCAGTTTTAAACAACTCAGAATCATGTGGAAAGTTAACTTAAACTGTTAACATTAGGTTTGCACACAGTAGTTTGGAGTAAAATTGAAGTGTATACTATTGGTAATGTCAAAGCATGCATGTCCTGAGAAAACAACTTTTTTGTCTTGCTCAACAGAGGCATGAAATCAGTTTTTAAGAACTCAGAATCATGTGGAAAGTTAACTTAAGGTGTTTCCATTAGGTTTCCACACAGTAGTTTGGTGTAAAATTTAAATGTATACTATTGGAAATGTCATAGCATTATATGCCCTGAGAAAATAACTTTTTTGTCTTGCTCAGCAGAGGCATGAAACCAGTTTTAAACAACTCAGAATCATGTGGAAAGTTAACTTAAACTGTTAACATTAGGTTTGCAACCAGTAGTTTGGTGTAAAATTGAAATGTATACTATTGGTAATGTCAAAGCGTTGTATGCCCTGAGAAAACAACTTTTTTGTCTTGCTCTGCAGAAGCATGAAACCAGTTTTAAACATCTCATAATCATGTGGAAAGAAACTTAAACTGTTAACATTAGGTTTGCACACAGTAGTTTGGTGTAAAATTGAAATGTATACTCTTGGTAATGTCAAAGCATTGCATGCCCTGAGAAAATAACTTTTTTGTCTTGCTCAGCACAGGCATGAAACCAGTTTTAAACAACTCAGAATCATGTGGAAAGTTAACTTAAACTGTTAACATTAGGTTTGCACACAGTAGTTTGGTGTAAAATTGAAGTGTATACTATTGGTAATGACAAAGCATGCATGTCCTGAGAAAACAACTTTTTTGTCTTGCTCAACAGAGGCATGAAATCAGTTTTTAAGAACTCAGAATCATTTTGAAAGTAAACTTAAGGTGTTTCCATTAGGTTTCCACACAGTAGTTTGGTGTAAGATTGAAATGTATACGCTTGGTAATGTCAAAGCGTTGTATGCCCTGAGAAAACAACTTTTTTGTCTTGCTCTGCAGAAGCATGAAACCAGTTTTAAACATCTCATAATCATGTGGAAAGTTAACTTAAACTGTTAACATTAGGTTTGCACACAGTAGTTTGGTGTAAAATTGAAGTGTATACTATTGGTAATGTCAAAGCATGCATGTCCTGAGAAAATAACTTTTTTGTCTTGCTCAGCAGAGGCATGAAACCAGTTTTAAACAACTCAGAATCATCTGGAAAGTTAACCTAAACTGTTAACATTAGGTTTGCACCCAGTAGTTTGGTGTAAAATTGAAATGTATACTCTTGGTAATGTCAAAGCATTGCATGCCCTGAGAAAATAACTTTTTTGTCTTGCTCAGCACAGGCATGAAACCAGTTTTAAACAACTCAGAATCATGTGGAAAGTTAACTTAAACTGTTAACATTAGGTTTGCACACAGTAGTTTGGTGTAAAATTGAAGTCTATACTATTGGTAATGTCAAAGCATGCATGTCCTGAGAAAACAACTTTTTTGTCTTGCTCAACAGAGGCATGAAATCAGTTTTTAAGAACTCAGAATCATGTGGAAAGTTAACTTAAGGTGTTTCCATTAGGTTTCCACACAGTAGTTTGGTGTAACATTGAAATGTATACTATTGGTAATGTCAAAGCATTGCTTGCCCTGAGAAAACAACTTTTTTGTCTTGCTCAACAGAAGCATGAAACAGGTTTTAAACAACTCAGAATCATTTGGGAAGTAGATTTAAGGTGTTTGCATTAGGTTAACACACAGTAGTTTGGTGTAAAATTTAAATGTATACTATTGGAAAAGTCATAGCATTATATGCCCTGAGAAAATAACTTTTTTGTCTTGCTCAGCAGAGGCATGAAACCAGTTTTAAACAACTCAGAATCATGTGGAAAGTTAACTTAAACTGTTAACATTAGGTTTGCACCCAGTAGTTTGGTGTAAAATTGAAATGTATACTATTGGTAATGTCAAAGCGTTGTATGCCCTGAGAAAACAACTTTTTTGTCTTGCTCTGCAGAAGCATGAAACCAGTTTTAAACATCTCATAATCATGTGGAAAGTTAACTTAAACTGTTAACATTAGGTTTGCACACAGTAGTTTGGTGTAAAATTGAAGTGTATACTTTTGGTAATGTCAAAGCATGCATGTCCTGAGAAAATAACTTTTTTGTCTTGCTCAGCAGAGGCATGAAACCAGTTTTAAACAACTCAGAATCATGTGGAAAGTTAACTTAAACTGTTAACATTAGGTTTGCACACAGTAGTTTGGTGTAAAATTGAAATGTATACTATTGGTAATGTCAAGGCATTGTATGCCCTGAGAAAACAACTTTTTTGTCTTGCTCAACAGAGGCATGAAACATGTTTTAAACAACTCAGAATCATGTGAGAAGTTGATTTAAGGTGTTTGAATTAGGTTTGCACACAGTAGTTTGGTGTAAAATTGAGATGTATACTCTTGGTAATGTCAAAGCATTGCGTGCCCTGAGAAAATAACTTTTTTGTCTAGCACAGCACAGGCATGAAACCAGTTTTAAACAACTCAGAATCATGTGGAAAGTTGATTTAAGGTGTCTCCATTAGGTTTCCACACAGAAGTTTGGTGTAAGATTGAAATGTATACGCTTGGTAATGTCAAAGCGTTGTATGCCCTGAGAAAACAACTTTTTTGTCTTGCTCTGCAGAAGCATGAAACCAGTTTTAAACATCTCATAATCATGTGGAAAGTTAACTTAAACTGTTAACATTAGGTTTGCACACAGTAGTTTGGTGTAAAATTGAAGTGTATACTATTGGTAATGTCAAAGCATGCATGTCCTGAGAAAACAACTTTTTTGTCTTGCTCAACAGAGGCATGAAATCAGTTTTTAAGAACTCAGAATCATGTGGAAAGTTAACTTAAGGTGTTTCCATTAGGTTTCCACACAGTAGTTTGGTGTAACATTGAAATGTATACTATTGGTAATGTCAAAGCATTGCTTGCCCTGAGAAAACAACTTTTTTGTCTTGCTCAACAGAAGCATGAAACAGGTTTTAAACAACTCAGAATCATTTGGGAAGTAGATTTAAGGTGTTTGCATTAGGTTAACACACAGTAGTTTGGTGTAAAATTTAAATGTATACTATTGGAAATGTCATAGCATTATATGCCCTGAGAAAATAACTTTTTTGTCTTGCTCAGCAGAGGCATGAAACCAGTTTTAAACAACTCAGAATCATGTGGAAAGTTAACTTAAACTGTTAACATTAGGTTTGCACCCAGTAGTTTGGTGTAAAATTGAAATGTATACTATTGGTAATGTCAAAGCGTTTTATGCCCTGAGAAAACAACTTTTTTGTCTTGCTCTGCAGAAGCATGAAACCAGTTTTAAACATCTCATAATCATGTGGAAAGAAACTTAAACTGTTAACATTAGGTTTGCACACAGTAGTTTGGTGTAAAATTGAAATGTATACTCTTGGTAATGTCAAAGCATTGCATGCCCTGAGAAAATAACTTTTTTGTCTTGCTCAGCACAGGCATGAAACCAGTTTTAAACAACTCAGAATCATGTGGAAAGTTAACTTAAACTGTTAACATTAGGTTTGCACACAGTAGTTTGGTGTAAAATTGAAGTGTATACTATTGGTAATGACAAAGCATGCATGTCCTGAGAAAACAACTTTTTTGTCTTGCTCAACAGAGGCATGAAATCAGTTTTTAAGAACTCAGAATCATTTTGAAAGTAAACTTAAGGTGTTTCCATTAGGTTTCCACACAGTAGTTTGGTGTAAGATTGAAATGTATACGCTTGGTAATGTCAAAGCGTTGTATGCCCTGAGAAAACAACTTTTTTGTCTTGCTCTGCAGAAGCATGAAACCAGTTTTAAACATCTCATAATCATGTGGAAAGTTAACTTAAACTGTTAACATTAGGTTTGCACACAGTAGTTTGGTGTAAAATTGAAGTGTATACTATTGGTAATGTCAAAGCATGCATGTCCTGAGAAAATAACTTTTTTGTCTTGCTCAGCAGAGGCATGAAACCAGTTTTAAACAACTCAGAATCATCTGGAAAGTTAACCTAAACTGTTAACATTAGGTTTGCACCCAGTAGTTTGGTGTAAAATTGAAATGTATACTCTTGGTAATGTCAAAGCATTGCATGCCCTGAGAAAATAACTTTTTTGTCTTGCTCAGCACAGGCATGAAACCAGTTTTAAACAACTCAGAATCATGTGGAAAGTTAACTTAAACTGTTAACATTAGGTTTGCACACAGTAGTTTGGTGTAAAATTGAAGTCTATACTATTGGTAATGTCAAAGCATGCATGTCCTGAGAAAACAACTTTTTTGTCTTGCTCAACAGAGGCATGAAATCAGTTTTTAAGAACTCAGAATCATGTGGAAAGTTAACTTAAGGTGTTTCCATTAGGTTTCCACACAGTAGTTTGGTGTAACATTGAAATGTATACTATTGGTAATGTCAAAGCATTGCTTGCCCTGAGAAAACAACTTTTTTGTCTTGCTCAACAGAAGCATGAAACAGGTTTTAAACAACTCAGAATCATTTGGGAAGTAGATTTAAGGTGTTTGCATTAGGTTAACACACAGTAGTTTGGTGTAAAATTTAAATGTATACTATTGGAAAAGTCATAGCATTATATGCCCTGAGAAAATAACTTTTTTGTCTTGCTCAGCAGAGGCATGAAACCAGTTTTAAACAACTCAGAATCATGTGGAAAGTTAACTTAAACTGTTAACATTAGGTTTGCACCCAGTAGTTTGGTGTAAAATTGAAATGTATACTATTGGTAATGTCAAAGCGTTGTATGCCCTGAGAAAACAACTTTTTTGTCTTGCTCTGCAGAAGCATGAAACCAGTTTTAAACATCTCATAATCATGTGGAAAGTTAACTTAAACTGTTAACATTAGGTTTGCACACAGTAGTTTGGTGTAAAATTGAAGTGTATACTTTTGGTAATGTCAAAGCATGCATGTCCTGAGAAAATAACTTTTTTGTCTTGCTCAGCAGAGGCATGAAACCAGTTTTAAACAACTCAGAATCATGTGGAAAGTTAACTTAAACTGTTAACATTAGGTTTGCACACAGTAGTTTGGTGTAAAATTGAAATGTATACTATTGGTAATGTCAAGGCATTGTATGCCCTGAGAAAACAACTTTTTTGTCTTGCTCAACAGAGGCATGAAACATGTTTTAAACAACTCAGAATCATGTGAGAAGTTGATTTAAGGTGTTTGAATTAGGTTTGCACACAGTAGTTTGGTGTAAAATTGAGATGTATACTCTTGGTAATGTCAAAGCATTGCGTGCCCTGAGAAAATAACTTTTTTGTCTAGCACAGCACAGGCATGAAACCAGTTTTAAACAACTCAGAATCATGTGGAAAGTTGATTTAAGGTGTCTCCATTAGGTTTCCACACAGAAGTTTGGTGTAAGATTGAAATGTATACGCTTGGTAATGTCAAAGCGTTGTATGCCCTGAGAAAACAACTTTTTTGTCTTGCTCTGCAGAAGCATGAAACCAGTTTTAAACATCTCATAATCATGTGGAAAGTTAACTTAAACTGTTAACATTAGGTTTGCACACAGTAGTTTGGTGTAAAATTGAAGTGTATACTATTGGTAATGTCAAAGCATGCATGTCCTGAGAAAACAACTTTTTTGTCTTGCTCAACAGAGGCATGAAATCAGTTTTTAAGAACTCAGAATCATGTGGAAAGTTAACTTAAGGTGTTTCCATTAGGTTTCCACACAGTAGTTTGGTGTAACATTGAAATGTATACTATTGGTAATGTCAAAGCATTGCTTGCCCTGAGAAAACAACTTTTTTGTCTTGCTCAACAGAAGCATGAAACAGGTTTTAAACAACTCAGAATCATTTGGGAAGTAGATTTAAGGTGTTTGCATTAGGTTAACACACAGTAGTTTGGTGTAAAATTTAAATGTATACTATTGGAAATGTCATAGCATTATATGCCCTGAGAAAATAACTTTTTTGTCTTGCTCAGCAGAGGCATGAAACCAGTTTTAAACAACTCAGAATCATGTGGAAAGTTAACTTAAACTGTTAACATTAGGTTTGCACCCAGTAGTTTGGTGTAAAATTGAAATGTATACTATTGGTAATGTCAAAGCGTTTTATGCCCTGAGAAAACAACTTTTTTGTCTTGCTCTGCAGAAGCATGAAACCAGTTTTAAACATCTCATAATCATGTGGAAAGAAACTTAAACTGTTAACATTAGGTTTGCACACAGTAGTTTGGTGTAAAATTGAAATGTATACTCTTGTTAATGTCAAAGCATTGCATGCCCTGAGAAAATAACTTTTTTGTCTTGCTCAGCACAGGCATGAAACCAGTTTTAAACAACTCAGAATCATGTGGAAAGTTAACTTAAACTGTTAACATTAGGTTTGCACACAGTAGTTTGGTGTAAAATTGAAGTGTATACTATTGGTAATGTCAAAGCATGCATGTCCTGAGAAAACAACTTTTTTGTCTTGCTCAACAGAGGCATGAAATCAGTTTTTAAGAACTCAGAATCATGTTGAAAGTAAACTTAAGGTGTTTCCATTAGGTTTCCACACAGTAGTTTGGTGTAAGATTGAAATGTATACGCTTGGTAATGTCAAAGCGTTGTATGCCCTGAGAAAACAACTTTTTTGTCTTGCTCTGCAGAAGCATGAAACCAGTTTTAAACATCTCATAATCATGTGGAAAGTTAACTTAAACTGTTAACATTAGGTTTGCACACAGTAGTTTGGTGTAAAATTGAAGTGTATACTTTTGGTAATGTCAAAGCATGCATGTCCTGAGAAAATAACTTTTTTGTCTTGCTCAGCAGAGGCATGAAACCAGTTTTAAACAACTCAGAATCATGTGGAAAGTTAACTTAAACTGTTAACATTAGGTTTGCACACAGTAGTTTGGAGTAAAATTGAAGTGTATACTATTGGTAATGTCAAAGCATGCTTGTCCTGAGAAAACAACTTTTTTGTCTTGCTCAACAGAGGCATGAAATCAGTTTTTAAGAACTCAGAATCATGTGGAAAGTTAACTTAAGGTGTTTCCATTAGGTTTCCACACAGTAGTTTGGTGTAAAATTTAAATGTATACTATTGGAAATGTCATAGCATTATATGCCCTGAGAAAATAACTTTTTTGTCTTGCTCAGCAGAGGCATGAAACCAGTTTTAAACAACTCAGAATCATGTGGAAAGTTAACTTAAACTGTTAACATTAGGTTTGCAACCAGTAGTTTGGTGTAAAATTGAAATGTATACTATTGGTAATGTCAAAGCGTTGTATGCCCTGAGAAAACAACTTTTTTGTCTTGCTCTGCAGAAGCATGAAACCAGTTTTAAACATCTCATAATCATGTGGAAAGAAACTTAAACTGTTAACATTAGGTTTGCACACAGTAGTTTGGTGTAAAATTGAAATGTATACTCTTGGTAATGTCAAAGCATTGCATGCCCTGAGAAAATAACTTTTTTGTCTTGCTCAGCACAGGCATGAAACCAGTTTTAAACAACTCAGAATCATGTGGAAAGTTAACTTAAACTGTTAACATTAGGTTTGCACACAGTAGTTTGGTGTAAAATTGAAGTGTATACTATTGGTAATGACAAAGCATGCATGTCCTGAGAAAACAACTTTTTTGTCTTGCTCAACAGAGGCATGAAATCAGTTTTTAAGAACTCAGAATCATTTTGAAAGTAAACTTAAGGTGTTTCCATTAGGTTTCCACACAGTAGTTTGGTGTAAGATTGAAATGTATACGCTTGGTAATGTCAAAGCGTTGTATGCCCTGAGAAAACAACTTTTTTGTCTTGCTCTGCAGAAGCATGAAACCAGTTTTAAACATCTCATAATCATGTGGAAAGTTAACTTAAACTGTTAACATTAGGTTTGCACACAGTAGTTTGGTGTAAAATTGAAGTGTATACTATTGGTAATGTCAAAGCATGCATGTCCTGAGAAAATAACTTTTTTGTCTTGCTCAGCAGAGGCATGAAACCAGTTTTAAACAACTCAGAATCATCTGGAAAGTTAACCTAAACTGTTAACATTAGGTTTGCACCCAGTAGTTTGGTGTAAAATTGAAATGTATACTCTTGGTAATGTCAAAGCATTGCATGCCCTGAGAAAATAACTTTTTTGTCTTGCTCAGCACAGGCATGAAACCAGTTTTAAACAACTCAGAATCATGTGGAAAGTTAACTTAAACTGTTAACATTAGGTTTGCACACAGTAGTTTGGTGTAAAATTGAAGTCTATACTATTGGTAATGTCAAAGCATGCATGTCCTGAGAAAACAACTTTTTTGTCTTGCTCAACAGAGGCATGAAATCAGTTTTTAAGAACTCAGAATCATGTGGAAAGTTAACTTAAGGTGTTTCCATTAGGTTTCCACACAGTAGTTTGGTGTAACATTGAAATGTATACTATTGGTAATGTCAAAGCATTGCTTGCCCTGAGAAAACAACTTTTTTGTCTTGCTCAACAGAAGCATGAAACAGGTTTTAAACAACTCAGAATCATTTGGGAAGTAGATTTAAGGTGTTTGCATTAGGTTAACACACAGTAGTTTGGTGTAAAATTTAAATGTATACTATTGGAAAAGTCATAGCATTATATGCCCTGAGAAAATAACTTTTTTGTCTTGCTCAGCAGAGGCATGAAACCAGTTTTAAACAACTCAGAATCATGTGGAAAGTTAACTTAAACTGTTAACATTAGGTTTGCACCCAGTAGTTTGGTGTAAAATTGAAATGTATACTATTGGTAATGTCAAAGCGTTGTATGCCCTGAGAAAACAACTTTTTTGTCTTGCTCTGCAGAAGCATGAAACCAGTTTTAAACATCTCATAATCATGTGGAAAGAAACTTAAACTGTTAACATTAGGTTTGCACACAGTAGTTTGGTGTAAAATTGAAATGTATACTCTTGTTAATGTCAAAGCATTGCATGCCCTGAGAAAATAACTTTTTTGTCTTGCTCAGCACAGGCATGAAACCAGTTTTAAACAACTCAGAATCATGTGGAAAGTTAACTTAAACTGTTAACATTAGGTTTGCACACAGTAGTTTGGTGTAAAATTGAAGTGTATACTATTGGTAATGTCAAAGCATGCATGTCCTGAGAAAACAACTTTTTTGTCTTGCTCAACAGAGGCATGAAATCAGTTTTTAAGAACTCAGAATCATGTTGAAAGTAAACTTAAGGTGTTTCCATTAGGTTTCCACACAGTAGTTTGGTGTAAGATTGAAATGTATACGCTTGGTAATGTCAAAGCGTTGTATGCCCTGAGAAAACAACTTTTTTGTCTTGCTCTGCAGAAGCATGAAACCAGTTTTAAACATCTCATAATCATGTGGAAAGTTAACTTAAACTGTTAACATTAGGTTTGCACACAGTAGTTTGGTGTAAAATTGAAGTGTATACTTTTGGTAATGTCAAAGCATGCATGTCCTGAGAAAATAACTTTTTTGTCTTGCTCAGCAGAGGCATGAAACCAGTTTTAAACAACTCAGAATCATGTGGAAAGTTAACTTAAACTGTTAACATTAGGTTTGCACACAGTAGTTTGGTGTAAAATTGAAATGTATACTATTGGTAATGTCAAGGCATTGTATGCCCTGAGAAAACAACTTTTTTGTCTTGCTCAACAGAGGCATGAAACATGTTTTAAACAACTCAGAATCATGTGAGAAGTTGATTTAAGGTGTTTGAATTAGGTTTGCACACAGTAGTTTGGTGTAAAATTGAGATGTATACTGTTGGTAATGTCAAAGCATTGCGTGCCCTGAGAAAATAACTTTTTTGTCTAGCTCAGCACAGGCATGAAACCAGTTTTAAACAACTCAGAATCATGTGGAAAGTTGATTTAAGGTGTCTCCATTAGGTTTCCACACAGAAGTTTGGTGTAAGATTGAAATGTATACGCTTGGTTATGTCAAAGCGTTGTATGCCCTGAGAAAACAACTTTTTTGTCTTGCTCTGCAGAAGCATGAAACCAGTTTTAAACATCTCATAATCATGTGGAAAGTTAACTTAAACTGTTAACATTAGGTTTGCACACAGTAGTTTGGTGTAAAATTGAAGTGTATACTATTGGTAATGTCAAAGCATGCATGTCCTGAGAAAACAACTTTTTTGTCTTGCTCAACAGAGGCATGAAATCAGTTTTTAAGAACTCAGAATCATGTGGAAAGTTAACTTAAGGTGTTTCCATTAGGTTTCCACACAGTAGTTTGGTGTAACATTGAAATGTATACTATTGGTAATGTCAAAGCATTGCTTGCCCTGAGAAAACAACTTTTTTGTCTTGCTCAACAGAAGCATGAAACAGGTTTTAAACAACTCAGAATCATTTGGGAAGTAGATTTAAGGTGTTTGCATTAGGTTAACACACAGTAGTTTGGTGTAAAATTTAAATGTATACTATTGGAAATGTCATAGCATTATATGCCCTGAGAAAATAACTTTTTTGTCTTGCTCAGCAGAGGCATGAAACCAGTTTTAAACAACTCAGAATCATGTGGAAAGTTAACTTAAACTGTTAACATTAGGTTTGCACCCAGTAGTTTGGTGTAAAATTGAAATGTATACTATTGGTAATGTCAAAGCGTTGTATGCCCTGAGAAAACAACTTTTTTGTCTTGCTCTGCAGAAGCATGAAACCAGTTTTAAACATCTCATAATCATGTGGAAAGAAACTTAAACTGTTAACATTAGGTTTGCACACAGTAGTTTGGTGTAAAATTGAAATGTATACTCTTGTTAATGTCAAAGCATTGCATGCCCTGAGAAAATAACTTTTTTGTCTTGCTCAGCACAGGCATGAAACCAGTTTTAAACAACTCTGAATCATGTGGAAAGTTAACTTAAACTGTTAACATTAGGTTTGCACACAGTAGTTTGGTGTAAAATTGAAGTGTATACTATTGGTAATGTCAAAGCATGCATGTCCTGAGAAAACAACTTTTTTGTCTTGCTCAACAGAGGCATGAAATCAGTTTTTAAGAACTCAGAATCATGTTGAAAGTAAACTTAAGGTGTTTCCATTAGGTTTCCACACAGTAGTTTGGTGTAAGATTGAAATGTATACGCTTGGTAATGTCAAAGCGTTGTATGCCCTGAGAAAACAACTTTTTTGTCTTGCTCTGCAGAAGCATGAAACCAGTTTTAAACATCTCATAATCATGTGGAAAGTTAACTTAAACTGTTAACATTAGGTTTGCACACAGTAGTTTGGTGTAAAATTGAAGTGTATACTTTTGGTAATGTCAAAGCATGCATGTCCTGAGAAAATAACTTTTTTGTCTTGCTCAGCAGAGGCATGAAACCAGTTTTAAACAACTCAGAATCATGTGGAAAGTTAACTTAAACTGTTAACATTAGGTTTGCACACAGTAGTTTGGAGTAAAATTGAAGTGTATACTATTGGTAATGTCAAAGCATGCATGTCCTGAGAAAACAACTTTTTTGTCTTGCTCAACAGAGGCATGAAATCAGTTTTTAAGAACTCAGAATCATGTGGAAAGTTAACTTAAGGTGTTTCCATTAGGTTTCCACACAGTAGTTTGGTGTAAAATTTAAATGTATACTATTGGAAATGTCATAGCATTATATGCCCTGAGAAAATAACTTTTTTGTCTTGCTCAGCAGAGGCATGAAACCAGTTTTAAACAACTCAGAATCATGTGGAAAGTTAACTTAAACTGTTAACATTAGGTTTGCAACCAGTAGTTTGGTGTAAAATTGAAATGTATACTATTGGTAATGTCAAAGCGTTGTATGCCCTGAGAAAACAACTTTTTTGTCTTGCTCTGCAGAAGCATGAAACCAGTTTTAAACATCTCATAATCATGTGGAAAGAAACTTAAACTGTTAACATTAGGTTTGCACACAGTAGTTTGGTGTAAAATTGAAATGTATACTCTTGGTAATGTCAAAGCATTGCATGCCCTGAGAAAATAACTTTTTTGTCTTGCTCAGCACAGGCATGAAACCAGTTTTAAACAACTCAGAATCATGTGGAAAGTTAACTTAAACTGTTAACATTAGGTTTGCACACAGTAGTTTGGTGTAAAATTGAAGTGTATACTATTGGTAATGACAAAGCATGCATGTCCTGAGAAAACAACTTTTTTGTCTTGCTCAACAGAGGCATGAAATCAGTTTTTAAGAACTCAGAATCATTTTGAAAGTAAACTTAAGGTGTTTCCATTAGGTTTCCACACAGTAGTTTGGTGTAAGATTGAAATGTATACTATTGGTAATGTCAAAGCGTTGTATGCCCTGAGAAAACAACTTTTTTGTCTTGCTCTGCAGAAGCATGAAACCAGTTTTAAACATCTCATAATCATGTGGAAAGTTAACTTAAACTGTTAACATTAGGTTTGCACACAGTAGTTTGGTGTAAAATTGAAGTGTATACTATTGGTAATGTCAAAGCATGCATGTCCTGAGAAAATAACTTTTTTGTCTTGCTCAGCAGAGGCATGAAACCAGTTTTAAACAACTCAGAATCATCTGGAAAGTTAACCTAAACTGTTAACATTAGGTTTGCACCCAGTAGTTTGGTGTAAAATTGAAATGTATACTCTTGGTAATGTCAAAGCATTGCATGCCCTGTGAAAATAACTTTTTTGTCTTGCTCAGCACAGGCATGAAACCAGTTTTAAACAACTCAGAATCATGTGGAAAGTTAACTTAAACTGTTAACATTAGGTTTGCACACAGTAGTTTGGTGTAAAATTGAAGTCTATACTATTGGTAATGTCAAAGCATGCATGTCCTGAGAAAACAACTTTTTTGTCTTGCTCAACAGAGGCATGAAATCAGTTTTTAAGAACTCAGAATCATGTGGAAAGTTAACTTAAGGTGTTTCCATTAGGTTTCCACACAGTAGTTTGGTGTAACATTGAAATGTATACTATTGGTAATGTCAAAGCATTGCTTGCCCTGAGAAAACAACTTTTTTGTCTTGCTCAACAGAAGCATGAAACAGGTTTTAAACAACTCAGAATCATTTGGGAAGTAGATTTAAGGTGTTTGCATTAGGTTAACACACAGTAGTTTGGTGTAAAATTTAAATGTATACTATTGGAAAAGTCATAGCATTATATGCCCTGAGAAAATAACTTTTTTGTCTTGCTCAGCAGAGGCATGAAACCAGTTTTAAACAACTCAGAATCATGTGGAAAGTTAACTTAAACTGTTAACATTAGGTTTGCACCCAGTAGTTTGGTGTAAAATTGAAATGTATACTTTTGGTAATGTCAAAGCATGCATGTCCTGAGAAAATAACTTTTTTGTCTTGCTCAGCAGAGGCATGAAACCAGTTTTAAACAACTCAGAATCATGTGGAAAGTTAACTTAAACTGTTAACATTAAGGTTTGCACACAGTAGTTTGGTGTAAAATTGAAATGTATACTATTGGTAATGTCAAGGCATTGTATGCCCTGAGAAAACAACTTTTTTGTCTTGCTCAACAGAGGCATGAAACATGTTTTAAACAACTCAGAATCATGTGAGAAGTTGATTTAAGGTGTTTGAATTAGGTTTGCACACAGTAGTTTGGTGTAAAATTGAGATGTATACTCTTGGTAATGTCAAAGCATTGCGTGCCCTGAGAAAATAACTTTTTTGTCTAGCTCAGCACAGGCATGAAACCAGTTTTAAACAACTCAGAATCATGTGGAAAGTTGATTTAAGGTGTCTCCATTAGGTTTCCACACAGAAGTTTGGTGTAAGATTGAAATGTATACGCTTGGTAATGTCAAAGCGTTGTATGCCCTGAGAAAACAACTTTTTTGTCTTGCTCTGCAGAAGCATGAAACCAGTTTTAAACATCTCATAATCATGTGGAAAGTTAACTTAAACTGTTAACATTAGGTTTGCACACAGTAGTTTGGTGTAAAATTGAAGTGTATACTATTGGTAATGTCAAAGCATGCATGTCCTGAGAAAACAACTTTTTTGTCTTGCTC
This sequence comes from Mobula birostris, assembly GCF_030028105.1. Lineage (NCBI taxonomy): Eukaryota > Metazoa > Chordata > Chondrichthyes > Myliobatiformes > Myliobatidae > Mobula > Mobula birostris. The sequence continues at coordinate 62,780 of NW_027278278.1, forward strand.
AACAGAGGCATGAAATCAGTTTTTAAGAACTCAGAATCATGTGGAAAGTTAACTTAAGGTGTTTCCATTAGGTTTCCACACAGTAGTTTGGTGTAACATTGAAATGTATACTATTGGTAATGTCAAAGCATTGCTTGCCCTGAGAAAACAACTTTTTTGTCTTGCTCAACAGAAGCATGAAACAGGTTTTAAACAACTCAGAATCATTTGGGAAGTAGATTTAAGGTGTTTGCATTAGGTTAACACACAGTAGTTTGGTGTAAAATTTAAATGTATACTATTGGAAATGTCATAGCATTATATGCCCTGAGAAAATAACTTTTTTGTCTTGCTCAGCAGAGGCATGAAACCAGTTTTAAACAACTCAGAATCATGTGGAAAGTTAACTTAAACTGTTAACATTAGGTTTGCACCCAGTAGTTTGGTGTAAAATTGAAATGTATACTCTTGTTAATGTCAAAGCATTGCATGCCCTGAGAAAATAACTTTTTTGTCTTGCTCAGCACAGGCATGAAACCAGTTTTAAACAACTCAGAATCATGTGGAAAGTTAACTTAAACTGTTAACATTAGGTTTGCACACAGTAGTTTGGTGTAAAATTGAAGTGTATACTATTGGTAATGTCAAAGCATGCATGTCCTGAGAAAACAACTTTTTTGTCTTGCTCAACAGAGGCATGAAATCAGTTTTTAAGAACTCAGAATCATGTTGAAAGTAAACTTAAGGTGTTTCCATTAGGTTTCCACACAGTAGTTTGGTGTAAGATTGAAATGTATACGCTTGGTAATGTCAAAGCGTTGTATGCCCTGAGAAAACAACTTTTTTGTCTTGCTCTGCAGAAGCATGAAACCAGTTTTAAACATCTCATAATCATGTGGAAAGTTAACTTAAACTGTTAACATTAGGTTTGCACACAGTAGTTTGGTGTAAAATTGAAGTGTATACTTTTGGTAATGTCAAAGCATGCATGTCCTGAGAAAATAACTTTTTTGTCTTGCTCAGCAGAGGCATGAAACCAGTTTTAAACAACTCAGAATCATGTGGAAAGTTAACTTAAACTGTTAACATTAGGTTTGCACACAGTAGTTTGGTGTAAAATTGAAATGTATACTATTGGTAATGTCAAGGCATTGTATGCCCTGAGAAAACAACTTTTTTGTCTTGCTCAACAGAGGCATGAAACATGTTTTAAACAACTCAGAATCATGTGAGAAGTTGATTTAAGGTGTTTGAATTAGGTTTGCACACAGTAGTTTGGTGTAAAATTGAGATGTATACTCTTGGTAATGTCAAAGCATTGCGTGCCCTGAGAAAATAACTTTTTTGTCTAGCTCAGCACAGGCATGAAACCAGTTTTAAACAACTCAGAATCATGTGGAAAGTTGATTTAAGGTGTCTCCATTAGGTTTCCACACAGAAGTTTGGTGTAAGATTGAAATGTATACGCTTGGTAATGTCAAAGCGTTGTATGCCCTGAGAAAACAACTTTTTTGTCTTGCTCTGCAGAAGCATGAAACCAGTTTTAAACATCTCATAATCATGTGGAAAGTTAACTTAAACTGTTAACATTAGGTTTGCACACAGTAGTTTGGTGTAAAATTGAAGTGTATACTATTGGTAATGTCAAAGCATGCATGTCCTGAGAAAACAACTTTTTTGTCTTGCTCAACAGAAGCATGAAATCAGTTTTTAAGAACTCAGAATCATGTGGAAAGTTAACTTAAGGTGTTTCCATTAGGTTTCCACACAGTAGTTTGGTGTAACATTGAAATGTATACTATTGGTAATGTCAAAGCATTGCTTGCCCTGAGAAAACAACTTTTTTGTCTTGCTCAACAGAAGCATGAAACAGGTTTTAAACAACTCAGAATCATTTGGGAAGTAGATTTAAGGTGTTTGCATTAGGTTAACACACAGTAGTTTGGTGTAAAATTTAAATGTATACTATTGGAAATGTCATAGCATTATATGCCCTGAGAAAATAACTTTTTTGTCTTGCTCAGCAGAGGCATGAAACCAGTTTTAAACAACTCAGAATCATGTGGAAAGTTAACTTAAACTGTTAACATTAGGTTTGCACCCAGTAGTTTGGTGTAAAATTGAAATGTATACTATTGGTAATGTCAAAGCGTTGTATGCCCTGAGAAAACAACTTTTTTGTCTTGCTCTGCAGAAGCATGAAACCAGTTTTAAACATCTCATAATCATGTGGAAAGAAACTTAAACTGTTAACATTAGGTTTGCACACAGTAGTTTGGTGTAAAATTGAAATGTATACTCTTGTTAATGTCAAAGCATTGCATGCCCTGAGAAAATAACTTTTTTGTCTTGCTCAGCACAGGCATGAAACCAGTTTTAAACAACTCAGAATCATGTGGAAAGTTAACTTAAACTGTTAACATTAGGTTTGCACACAGTAGTTTGGTGTAAAATTGAAGTGTATACTATTGGTAATGTCAAAGCATGCATGTCCTGAGAAAACAACTTTTTTGTCTTGCTCAACAGAGGCATGAAATCAGTTTTTAAGAACTCAGAATCATGTTGAAAGTAAACTTAAGGTGTTTCCATTAGGTTTCCACACAGTAGTTTGGTGTAAGATTGAAATGTATACGCTTGGTAATGTCAAAGCGTTGTATGCCCTGAGAAAACAACTTTTTTGTCTTGCTCTGCAGAAGCATGAAACCAGTTTTAAACATCTCATAATCATGTGGAAAGTTAACTTAAACTGTTAACATTAGGTTTGCACACAGTAGTTTGGTGTAAAATTGAAGTGTATACTTTTGGTAATGTCAAAGCATGCATGTCCTGAGAAAATAACTTTTTTGTCTTGCTCAGCAGAGGCATGAAACCAGTTTTAAACAACTCAGAATCATGTGGAAAGTTAACTTAAACTGTTAACATTAGGTTTGCACACAGTAGTTTGGAGTAAAATTGAAGTGTATACTATTGGTAATGTCAAAGCATGCATGTCCTGAGAAAACAACTTTTTTGTCTTGCTCAACAGAGGCATGAAATCAGTTTTTAAGAACTCAGAATCATGTGGAAAGTTAACTTAAGGTGTTTCCATTAGGTTTCCACACAGTAGTTTGGTGTAAAATTTAAATGTATACTATTGGAAATGTCATAGCATTATATGCCCTGAGAAAATAACTTTTTTGTCTTGCTCAGCAGAGGCATGAAACCAGTTTTAAACAACTCAGAATCATGTGGAAAGTTAACTTAAACTGTTAACATTAGGTTTGCAACCAGTAGTTTGGTGTAAAATTGAAATGTATACTATTGGTAATGTCAAAGCGTTGTATGCCCTGAGAAAACAACTTTTTTGTCTTGCTCTGCAGAAGCATGAAGCCAGTTTTAAACATCTCATAATCATGTGGAAAGAAACTTAAACTGTTAACATTAGGTTTGCACACAGTAGTTTGGTGTAAAATTGAAATGTATACTCTTGGTAATGTCAAAGCATTGCATGCCCTGAGAAAATAACTTTTTTGTCTTGCTCAGCACAGGCATGAAACCAGTTTTAAACAACTCAGAATCATGTGGAAAGTTAACTTAAACTGTTAACATTAGGTTTGCACACAGTAGTTTGGTGTAAAATTGAAGTGTATACTATTGGTAATGACAAAGCATGCATGTCCTGAGAAAACAACTTTTTTGTCTTGCTCAACAGAGGCATGAAATCAGTTTTTAAGAACTCAGAATCATTTTGAAAGTAAACTTAAGGTGTTTCCATTAGGTTTCCACACAGTAGTTTGGTGTAAGATTGAAATGTATACGCTTGGTAATGTCAAAGCGTTGTATGCCCTGAGAAAACAACTTTTTTGTCTTGCTCTGCAGAAGCATGAAACCAGTTTTAAACATCTCATAATCATGTGGAAAGTTAACTTAAACTGTTAACATTAGGTTTGCACACAGTAGTTTGGTGTAAAATTGAAGTGTATACTATTGGTAATGTCAAAGCATGCATGTCCTGAGAAAATAACTTTTTTGTCTTGCTCAGCAGAGGCATGAAACCAGTTTTAAACAACTCAGAATCATCTGGAAAGTTAACCTAAACTGTTAACATTAGGTTTGCACCCAGTAGTTTGGTGTAAAATTGAAATGTATACTCTTGGTAATGTCAAAGCATTGCATGCCCTGAGAAAATAACTTTTTTGTCTTGCTCAGCACAGGCATGAAACCAGTTTTAAACAACTCAGAATCATGTGGAAAGTTAACTTAAACTGTTAACATTAGGTTTGCACACAGTAGTTTGGTGTAAAATTGAAGTCTATACTATTGGTAATGTCAAAGCATGCATGTCCTGAGAAAACAACTTTTTTGTCTTGCTCAACAGAGGCATGAAATCAGTTTTTAAGAACTCAGAATCATGTGGAAAGTTAACTTAAGGTGTTTCCATTAGGTTTCCACACAGTAGTTTGGTGTAACATTGAAATGTATACTATTGGTAATGTCAAAGCATTGCTTGCCCTGAGAAAACAACTTTTTTGTCTTGCTCAACAGAAGCATGAAACAGGTTTTAAACAACTCAGAATCATTTGGGAAGTAGATTTAAGGTGTTTGCATTAGGTTAACACACAGTAGTTTGGTGTAAAATTTAAATGTATACTATTGGAAAAGTCATAGCATTATATGCCCTGAGAAAATAACTTTTTTGTCTTGCTCAGCAGAGGCATGAAACCAGTTTTAAACAACTCAGAATCATGTGGAAAGTTAACTTAAACTGTTAACATTAGGTTTGCACCCAGTAGTTTGGTGTAAAATTGAAATGTATACTATTGGTAATGTCAAAGCGTTGTATGCCCATAGAAAACAACTTTTTTGTCTTGCTCTGCAGAAGCATGAAACCAGTTTTAAACATCTCATAATCATGTGGAAAGAAACTTAAACTGTTAACATTAGGTTTGCACACAGTAGTTTGGTGTAAAATTGAAATGTATACTCTTGTTAATGTCAAAGCATTGCATGCCCTGAGAAAATAACTTTTTTGTCTTGCTCAGCACAGGCATGAAACCAGTTTTAAACAACTCAGAATCATGTGGAAAGTTAACTTAAACTGTTAACATTAGGTTTGCACACAGTAGTTTGGTGTAAAATTGAAGTGTATACTATTGGTAATGTCAAAGCATGCATGTCCTGAGAAAACAACTTTTTTGTCTTGCTCAACAGAGGCATGAAATCAGTTTTTAAGAACTCAGAATCATGTTGAAAGTAAACTTAAGGTGTTTCCATTAGGTTTCCACACAGTAGTTTGGTGTAAGATTGAAATGTATACGCTTGGTAATGTCAAAGCGTTGTATGCCCTGAGAAAACAACTTTTTTGTCTTGCTCTGCAGAAGCATGAAACCAGTTTTAAACATCTCATAATCATGTGGAAAGTTAACTTAAACTGTTAACATTAGGTTTGCACACAGTAGTTTGGTGTAAAATTGAAGTGTATACTTTTGGTAATGTCAAAGCATGCATGTCCTGAGAAAATAACTTTTTTGTCTTGCTCAGCAGAGGCATGAAACCAGTTTTAAACAACTCAGAATCATGTGGAAAGTTAACTTAAACTGTTAACATTAGGTTTGCACACAGTAGTTTGGTGTAAAATTGAAATGTATACTATTGGTAATGTCAAGGCATTGTATGCCCTGAGAAAACAACTTTTTTGTCTTGCTCAACAGAGGCATGAAACATGTTTTAAACAACTCAGAATCATGTGAGAAGTTGATTTAAGGTGTTTGAATTAGGTTTGCACACAGTAGTTTGGTGTAAAATTGAGATGTATACTGTTGGTAATGTCAAAGCATTGCGTGCCCTGAGAAAATAACTTTTTTGTCTAGCTCAGCACAGGCATGAAACCAGTTTTAAACAACTCAGAATCATGTGGAAAGTTGATTTAAGGTGTCTCCATTAGGTTTCCACACAGAAGTTTGGTGTAAGATTGAAATGTATACGCTTGGTAATGTCAAAGCGTTGTATGCCCTGAGAAAACAACTTTTTTGTCTTGCTCTGCAGAAGCATGAAACCAGTTTTAAACATCTCATAATCATGTGGAAAGTTAACTTAAACTGTTAACATTAGGTTTGCACACAGTAGTTTGGTGTAAAATTGAAGTGTATACTATTGGTAATGTCAAAGCATGCATGTCCTGAGAAAACAACTTTTTTGTCTTGCTCAACAGAGGCATGAAATCAGTTTTTAAGAACTCAGAATCATGTGGAAAGTTAACTTAAGGTGTTTCCATTAGGTTTCCACACAGTAGTTTGGTGTAACATTGAAATGTATACTATTGGTAATGTCAAAGCATTGCTTGCCCTGAGAAAACAACTTTTTTGTCTTGCTCAACAGAAGCATGAAACAGGTTTTAAACAACTCAGAATCATTTGGGAAGTAGATTTAAGGTGTTTGCATTAGGTTAACACACAGTAGTTTGGTGTAAAATTTAAATGTATACTATTGGAAATGTCATAGCATTATATGCCCTGAGAAAATAACTTTTTTGTCTTGCTCAGCAGAGGCATGAAACCAGTTTTAAACAACTCAGAATCATGTGGAAAGTTAACTTAAACTGTTAACATTAGGTTTGCACCCAGTAGTTTGGTGTAAAATTGAAATGTATACTATTGGTAATGTCAAAGCGTTGTATGCCCTGAGAAAACAACTTTTTTGTCTTGCTCTGCAGAAGCATGAAACCAGTTTTAAACATCTCATAATCATGTGGAAAGAAACTTAAACTGTTAACATTAGGTTTGCACACAGTAGTTTGGTGTAAAATTGAAATGTATACTCTTGTTAATGTCAAAGCATTGCATGCCCTGAGAAAATAACTTTTTTGTCTTGCTCAGCACAGGCATGAAACCAGTTTTAAACAACTCAGAATCATGTGGAAAGTTAACTTAAACTGTTAACATTAGGTTTGCACACAGTAGTTTGGTGTAAAATTGAAGTGTATACTATTGGTAATGTCAAAGCATGCATGTCCTGAGAAAACAACTTTTTTGTCTTGCTCAACAGAGGCATGAAATCAGTTTTTAAGAACTCAGAATCATGTTGAAAGTAAACTTAAGGTGTTTCCATTAGGTTTCCACACAGTAGTTTGGTGTAAGATTGAAATGTATACGCTTGGTAATGTCAAAGCGTTGTATGCCCTGAGAAAACAACTTTTTTGTCTTGCTCTGCAGAAGCATGAAACCAGTTTTAAACATCTCATAATCATGTGGAAAGTTAACTTAAACTGTTAACATTAGGTTTGCACACAGTAGTTTGGTGTAAAATTGAAGTGTATACTTTTGGTAATGTCAAAGCATGCATGTCCTGAGAAAATAACTTTTTTGTCTTGCTCAGCAGAGGCATGAAACCAGTTTTAAACAACTCAGAATCATGTGGAAAGTTAACTTAAACTGTTAACATTAGGTTTGCACACAGTAGTTTGGAGTAAAATTGAAGTGTATACTATTGGTAATGTCAAAGCATGCATGTCCTGAGAAAACAACTTTTTTGTCTTGCTCAACAGAGGCATGAAATCAGTTTTTAAGAACTCAGAATCATGTGGAAAGTTAACTTAAGGTGTTTCCATTAGGTTTCCACACAGTAGTTTGGTGTAAAATTTAAATGTATACTATTGGAAATGTCATAGCATTATATGCCCTGAGAAAATAACTTTTTTGTCTTGCTCAGCAGAGGCATGAAACCAGTTTTAAACAACTCAGAATCATGTGGAAAGTTAACTTAAACTGTTAACATTAGGTTTGCAACCAGTAGTTTGGTGTAAAATTGAAATGTATACTATTGGTAATGTCAAAGCGTTGTATGCCCTGAGAAAACAACTTTTTTGTCTTGCTCTGCAGAAGCATGAAACCAGTTTTAAACATCTCATAATCATGTGGAAAGAAACTTAAACTGTTAACATTAGGTTTGCACACAGTAGTTTGGTGTAAAATTGAAATGTATACTCTTGGTAATGTCAAAGCATTGCATGCCCTGAGAAAATAACTTTTTTGTCTTGCTCAGCACAGGCATGAAACCAGTTTTAAACAACTCAGAATCATGTGGAAAGTTAACTTAAACTGTTAACATTAGGTTTGCACACAGTAGTTTGGTGTAAAATTGAAGTGTATACTATTGGTAATGACAAAGCATGCATGTCCTGAGAAAACAACTTTTTTGTCTTGCTCAACAGAGGCATGAAATCAGTTTTTAAGAACTCAGAATCATTTTGAAAGTAAACTTAAGGTGTTTCCATTAGGTTTCCACACAGTAGTTTGGTGTAAGATTGAAATGTATACGCTTGGTAATGTCAAAGCGTTGTATGCCCTGAGAAAACAACTTTTTTGTCTTGCTCAGCACAGGCATGAAACCAGTTTTAAACAACTCAGAATCATGTGGAAAGTTAACTTAAACTGTTAACATTAGGTTTGCACACAGTAGTTTGGTGTAAAATTGAAGTCTATACTATTGGTAATGTCAAAGCATGCATGTCCTGAGAAAACAACTTTTTTGTCTTGCTCAACAGAGGCATGAAATCAGTTTTTAAGAACTCAGAATCATGTGGAAAGTTAACTTAAGGTGTTTCCATTAGGTTTCCACACAGTAGTTTGGTGTAAAATTGAAATGTATACTATTGGTAATGTCAAGGCATTGTATGCCCTGAGAAAACAACTTTTTTGTCTTGCTCAACAGAGGCATGAAACATGTTTTAAACAACTCAGAATCATGTGAGAAGTTGATTTAAGGTGTTTGAATTAGGTTTGCACACAGTAGTTTGGTGTAAAATTGAGATGTATACTCTTGGTAATGTCAAAGCATTGCGGGCCCTGAGAAAATAACTTTTTTGTCTAGCTCAGCACAGGCATGAAACCAGTTTTAAGCAACTCAGAATCATGTGGAAAGTTGATTTAAGGTGTCTCCATTAGGTTTCCACACAGCAGTTTGGTGTAAGATTGAAATGTATACGCTTGGTAATGTCAAAGCGTTGTATGCCCTGAGAAAACAACTTTTTTGTCTTGCTCTGCAGAAGCATGAAACCAGTTTTAAACATCTCATAATCATGTGGAAAGTTAACTTAAACTGTTAACATTAGGTTTGCACACAGTAGTTTGGTGTAAAATTGAAGTGTATACTATTGGTAATGTCAAAGCATGCATGTCCTGAGAAAACAACTTTTTTGTCTTGCTCAACAGAGGCATGAAATCAGTTTTTAAGAACTCAGAATCATGTGGAAAGTTAACTGAAGGTGTTTCCATTAGGTTTCCACACAGTAGTTTGGTGTAACATTGAAATGTATACTATTGGTAATGTCAAAGCATTGCTTGCCCTGAGAAAACAACTTTTTTGTCTTGCTCAACAGAAGCATGAAACAGGTTTTAAACAACTCAGAATCATTTGGGAAGTAGATTTAAGGTGTTTGCATTAGGTTAACACACAGTAGTTTGGTGTAAAATTTAAATGTATACTATTGGAAATGTCATAGCATTATATGCCCTGAGAAAATAACTTTTTTGTCTTGCTCAGCAGAGGCATGAAACCAGTTTTAAACAACTCAGAATCATGTGGAAAGTTAACTTAAACTGTTAACATTAGGTTTGCACCCAGTAGTTTGGTGTAAAATTGAAATGTATACTATTGGTAATGTCAAAGCGTTGTATGCCCTGAGAAAACAACTTTTTTGTCTTGCTCTGCAGAAGCATGAAACCAGTTTTAAACATCTCATAATCATGTGGAAAGAAACTTAAACTGTTAACATTAGGTTTGCACACAGTAGTTTGGTGTAAAATTGAAATGTATACTCTTGTTAATGTCAAAGCATTGCATGCCCTGAGAAAATAACTTTTTTGTCTTGCTCAGCACAGGCATGAAACCAGTTTTAAACAACTCAGAATCATGTGGAAAGTTAACTTAAACTGTTAACATTAGGTTTGCACACAGTAGTTTGGTGTAAAATTGAAGTGTATACTATTGGTAATGTCAAAGCATGCATGTCCTGAGAAAACAACTTTTTTGTCTTGCTCAACAGAGGCATGAAATCAGTTTTTAAGAACTCAGAATCATGTTGAAAGTAAACTTAAGGTGTTTCCATTAGGTTTCCACACAGTAGTTTGGTGTAAGATTGAAATGTATACGCTTGGTAATGTCAAAGCGTTGTATGCCCTGAGAAAACAACTTTTTTGTCTTGCTCTGCAGAAGCATGAAACCAGTTTTAAACATCTCATAATCATGTGGAAAGTTAACTTAAACTGTTAACATTAGGTTTGCACACAGTAGTTTGGTGTAAAATTGAAGTGTATACTTTTGGTAATGTCAAAGCATGCATGTCCTGAGAAAATAACTTTTTTGTCTTGCTCAGCAGAGGCATGAAACCAGTGTTAAACAACTCAGAATCATGTGGAAAGTTAACTTAAACTGTTAACATTAGGTTTGCACACAGTAGTTTGGTGTAAAATTGAAATGTATACTATTGGTAATGTCAAGGCATTGTATGCCCTGAGAAAACAACTTTTTTGTCTTGCTCAACAGAGGCATGAAACATGTTTTAAACAACTCAGAATCATGTGAGAAGTTGATTTAAGGTGTTTGAATTAGGTTTGCACACAGTAGTTTGGTGTAAAATTGAGATGTATACTCTTGGTAATGTCAAAGCATTGCGTGCCCTGAGAAAATAACTTTTTTGTCTAGCTCAGCACAGGCATGAAACCAGTTTTAAACAACTCAGAATCATGTGGAAAGTTGATTTAAGGTGTCTCGATTAGGTTTCCACACAGAAGTTTGGTGTAAGATTGAAATGTATACGCTTGGTAATGTCAAAGCGTTGTATGCCCTGAGAAAACAACTTTTTTGTCTTGCTCTGCAGAAGCATGAAACCAGTTTTAAACATCTCATAATCATGTGGAAAGTTAACTTAAACTGTTAACATTAGGTTTGCACACAGTAGTTTGGTGTAAAATTGAAGTGTATACTATTGGTAATGTCAAAGCATGCATGTCCTGAGAAAACAACTTTTTTGTCTTGCTCAACAGAGGCATGAAATCAGTTTTTAAGAACTCAGAATCATGTGGAAAGTTAACTTAAGGTGTTTCCATTAGGTTTCCACACAGTAGTTTGGTGTAACATTGAAATGTATACTATTGGTAATGTCAAAGCATTGCTTGCCCTGAGAAAACAACTTTTTTGTCTTGCTCAACAGAAGCATGAAACAGGTTTTAAGCAACTCAGAATCATTTGGGAAGTAGATTTAAGGTGTTTGCATTAGGTTAACACACAGTAGTTTGGTGTAAAATTTAAAAGTATACTATTGGAAATGTCATAGCATTATATGCCCTGAGAAAATAACTTTTTTGTCTTGCTCAGCAGAGGCATGAAACCAGTTTTAAACATCTCATAATCATGTGGAAAGAAACTTAAACTGTTAACATTAGGTTTGCACACAGTAGTTTGGTGTAAAATTGAAATGTATACTCTTGGTAATGTCAAAGCATTGCATGCCCTGAGAAAATAACTTTTTTGTCTTGCTCAGCACAGGCATGAAACCAGTTTTAAACAACTCAGAATCATGTGGAAAGTTAACTTAAACTGTTAACATTAGGTTTGCACACAGTAGTTTGGTGTAAAATTGAAGTGTATACTATTGGTAATGACAAAGCATGCATGTCCTGAGAAAACAACTTTTTTGTCTTGCTCAACAGAGGCATGAAATCAGTTTTTAAGAACTCAGAATCATTTTGAAAGTAAACTTAAGGTGTTTCCATTAGGTTTCCACACAGTAGTTTGGTGTAAGATTGAAATGTATACGCTTGGTAATGTCAAAGCGTTGTATGCCCTGAGAAAACAACTTTTTTGTCTTGCTCTGCAGAAGCATGAAACCAGTTTTAAACATCTCATAATCATGTGGAAAGTTAACTTAAACTGTTAACATTAGGTTTGCACACAGTAGTTTGGTGTAAAATTGAAGTGTATACTATTGGTAATGTCAAAGCATGCATGTCCTGAGAAAATAACTTTTTTGTCTTGCTCAGCAGAGGCATGAAACCAGTTTTAAACAACTCAGAATCATCTGGAAAGTTAACCTAAACTGTTAACATTAGGTTTGCACCCAGTAGTTTGGTGTAAAATTGAAATGTATACTCTTGGTAATGTCAAAGCATTGCATGCCCTGAGAAAATAACTTTTTTGTCTTGCTCAGCACAGGCATGAAACCAGTTTTAAACAACTCAGAATCATGTGGAACGTTAACTTAAACTGTTAACATTAGGTTTGCACACAGTAGTTTGGTGTAAAATTGAAGTCTATACTATTGGTAATGTCAAAGCATGCATGTCCTGAGAAAACAACTTTTTTGTCTTGCTCAACAGAGGCATGAAATCAGTTTTTAAGAACTCAGAATCATGTGGAAAGTTAACTTAAGGTGTTTCCATTAGGTTTCCACACAGTAGTTTGGTGTAAAATTGAAATGTATACTATTGGTAATGTCAAGGCATTGTATGCCCTGAGAAAACAACTTTTTTGTCTTGCTCAACAGAGGCATGAAACATGTTTTAAACAACTCAGAATCATGTGAGAAGTTGATTTAAGGTGTTTGAATTAGGTTTGCACACAGTAGTTTGGTGTAAAATTGAGATGTATACTCTTGGTAATGTCAAAGCATTGCGGGCCCTGAGAAAATAACTTTTTTGTCTAGCTCAGCACAGGCATGAAACCAGTTTTAAGCAACTCAGAATCATGTGGAAAGTTGATTTAAGGTGTCTCCATTAGGTTTCCACACAGCAGTTTGGTGTAAGATTGAAATGTATACGCTTGGTAATGTCAAAGCGTTGTATGCCCTGAGAAAACAACTTTTTTGTCTTGCTCTGCAGAAGCATGAAACCAGTTTTAAACATCTCATAATCATGTGGAAAGTTAACTTAAACTGTTAACATTAGGTTTGCACACAGTAGTTTGGTGTAAAATTGAAGTGTATACTATTGGTAATGTCAAAGCATGCATGTCCTGAGAAAACAACTTTTTTGTCTTGCTCAACAGAGGCATGAAATCAGTTTTTAAGAACTCAGAATCATGTGGAAAGTTAACTGAAGGTGTTTCCATTAGGTTTCCACACAGTAGTTTGGTGTAACATTGAAATGTATACTATTGGTAATGTCAAAGCATTGCTTGCCCTGAGAAAACAACTTTTTTGTCTTGCTCAACAGAAGCATGAAACAGGTTTTAAACAACTCAGAATCATTTGGGAAGTAGATTTAAGGTGTTTGCATTAGGTTAACACACAGTAGTTTGGTGTAAAATTTAAATGTATACTATTGGAAATGTCATAGCATTATATGCCCTGAGAAAATAACTTTTTTGTCTTGCTCAGCAGAGGCATGAAACCAGTTTTAAACAACTCAGAATCATGTGGAAAGTTAACTTAAACTGTTAACATTAGGTTTGCACACAGTAGTTTGGTGTAAAATTGAAATGTATACTATTGGTAATGTCAAAGCGTTGTATGCCCTGAGAAAACAACTTTTTTGTCTTGCTCTGCAGAGGCATGAAACCAGTTTTAAACATCTCATAATCATGTGGAAAGAAACTTAAACTGTTAACATTAGGTTTGCACCCAGTAGTTTGGTGTAAAATTGAAATGTATACTCTTGGTAATGTCAAAGCATTGCATGCCCTGAGAAAATAACTTTTTTGTCTTGCTCAGCACAGGCATGAAACCAGTTTTAAACAACTCAGAATCATGTGGAAAGTTAACTTAAACTGTTAACATTAGGTTTGCACACAGTAGTTTGGTGTAAAATTGAAGTCTATACTATTGGTAATGTCAAAGCATGCATGTCCTGAGAAAACAACTTTTTTGTCTTGCTCAACAGAGGCATGAAATCAGTTTTTAAGAACTCAGAATCATGTGGAAAGTTAACTTAAGGTGTTTCCATTAGGTTTCCACACAGTAGTTTGGTGTAAAATTGAAATGTATACTATTGGTAATGTCAAGGCATTGTATGCCCTGAGAAAACAACTTTTTTGTCTTGCTCAACAGAGGCATGAAACATGTTTTAAACAACTCAGAATCATGTGAGAAGTTGATTTAAGGTGTTTGAATTAGGTTTGCACACAGTAGTTTGGTGTAAAATTGAGATGTATACTCTTGGTAATGTCAAAGCATTGCGTGCCCTGAGAAAATAACTTTTTTGTCTAGCTCAGCACAGGCATGAAACCAGTTTTAAACAACTCAGAATCATGTGGAAAGTTGATTTAAGGTGTCTCCATTAGGTTTCCACACAGCAGTTTGGTGTAAGATTGAAATGTATACGCTTGGTAATGTCAAAGCGTTGTATGCCCTGAGAAAACAACTTTTTTGTCTTGCTCTGCAGAAGCATGAAACCAGTTTTAAACATCTCATAATCATGTGGAAAGTTAACTTAAACTGTTAACATTAGGTTTGCACACAGTAGTTTGGTGTAAAATTGAAGTGTATACTATTGGTAATGTCAAAGCATGCATGTCCTGAGAAAACAACTTTTTTGTCTTGCTCAACAGAGGCATGAAATCAGTTTTTAAGAACTCAGAATCATGTGGAAAGTTAACTGAAGGTGTTTCCATTAGGTTTCCACACAGTAGTTTTGTGTAACATTGAAATGTATACTATTGGTAATGTCAAAGCATTGCTTGCCCTGAGAAAACAACTTTTTTGTCTTGCTCAACAGAAGCATGAAACAGGTTTTAAACAACTCAGAATCATTTGGGAAGTAGATTTAAGGTGTTTGCATTAGGTTAACACACAGTAGTTTGGTGTAAAATTTAAATGTATACTATTGGAAATGTCATAGCATTATATGCCCTGAGAAAATAACTTTTTTGTCTTGCTCAGCAGAGGCATGAAACCAGTTTTAAACAACTCAGAATCATGTGGAAAGTTAACTTAAACTGTTAACATTAGGTTTGCACCCAGTAGTTTGGTGTAAAATTGAAATGTATACTATTGGTAATGTCAAAGCGTTGTATGCCCTGAGAAAACAACTTTTTTGTCTTGCTCTGCAGAAGCATGAAACCAGTTTTAAACATCTCATAATCATGTGGAAAGAAACTTAAACTGTTAACATTAGGTTTGCACACAGTAGTTTGGTGTAAAATTGAAATGTATACTCTTGGTAATGTCAAAGCATTGCATGCCCTGAGAAAATAACTTTTTTGTCTTGCTCAGCACAGGCATGAAACCAGTTTTAAACAACTCAGAATCATGTGGAAAGTTAACTTAAACTGTTAACATTAGGTTTGCACACAGTAGTTTGGTGTAAAATTGAAGTGTATACTATTGGTAATGACAAAGCATGCATGTCCTGAGAAAACAACTTTTTTGTCTTGCTCAACAGAGGCATGAAATCAGTTTTTAAGAACTCAGAATCATTTTGAAAGTAAACTTAAGGTGTTTCCATTAGGTTTCCACACAGTAGTTTGGTGTAAGATTGAAATGTATACGCTTGGTAATGTCAAAGCGTTGTATGCCCTGAGAAAACAACTTTTTTGTCTTGCTCTGCAGAAGCATGAAACCAGTTTTAAACATCTCATAATCATGTGGAAAGTTAACTTAAACTGTTAACATTAGGTTTGCACACAGTAGTTTGGTGTAAAATTGAAGTGTATACTATTGGTAATGTCAAAGCATGCATGTCCTGAGAAAATAACTTTTTTGTCTTGCTCAGCAGAGGCATGAAACCAGTTTTAAACAACTCAGAATCATCTGGAAAGTTAACCTAAACTGTTAACATTAGGTTTGCACCCAGTAGTTTGGTGTAAAATTGAAATGTATACTCTTGGTAATGTCAAAGCATTGCATGCCCTGAGAAAATAACTTTTTTGTCTTGCTCAGCACAGGCATGAAACCAGTTTTAAACAACTCAGAATCATGTGGAAAGTTAACTTAAACTGTTAACATTAGGTTTGCACACAGTAGTTTGGTGTAAAATTGAAGTCTATACTATTGGTAATGTCAAAGCATGCATGTCCTGAGAAAACAACTTTTTTGTCTTGCTCAACAGAGGCATGAAATCAGTTTTTAAGAACTCAGAATCATGTGGAAAGTTAACTTAAGGTGTTTCCATTAGGTTTCCACACAGTAGTTTGGTGTAAAATTGAAATGTATACTATTGGTAATGTCAAGGCATTGTATGCCCTGAGAAAACAACTTTTTTGTCTTGCTCAACAGAGGCATGAAACATGTTTTAAACAACTCAGAATCATGTGAGAAGTTGATTTAAGGTGTTTGAATTAGGTTTGCACACAGTAGTTTGGTGTAAAATTGAGATGTATACTCTTGGTAATGTCAAAGCATTGCGTGCCCTGAGAAAATAACTTTTTTGTCTAGCTCAGCACAGGCATGAAACCAGTTTTAAACAACTCAGAATCATGTGGAAAGTTGATTTAAGGTGTCTCCATTAGGGTTCCACACAGCAGTTTGGTGTAAGATTGAAATGTATACGCTTGGTAATGTCAAAGCGTTGTATGCCCTGAGAAAACAACTTTTTTGTCTTGCTCTGCAGAAGCATGAAACCAGTTTTAAACATCTCATAATCATGTGGAAAGTTAACTTAAACTGTTAACATTAGGTTTGCACACAGTAGTTTGGTGTAAAATTGAAGTGTATACTATTGGTAATGTCAAAGCATGCATGTCCTGAGAAAACAACTTTTTTGTCTTGCTCAACAGAGGCATGAAATCAGTTTTTAAGAACTCAGAATCATGTGGAAAGTTAACTTAAGGTGTTTCCATTAGGTTTCCACACAGTAGTTTGGTGTAACATTGAAATGTATACTATTGGTAATGTCAAAGCATTGCTTGCCCTGAGAAAACAACTTTTTTGTCTTGCTCAACAGAAGCATGAAACAGGTTTTAAACAACTCAGAATCATTTGGGAAGTAGATTTAAGGTGTTTGCATTAGGTTAACACACAGTAGTTTGGTGTAAAATTTAAATGTATACTATTGGAAATGTCATAGCATTATATGCCCTGAGAAAATAACTTTTTTGTCTTGCTCAGCAGAGGCGTGAAACCAGTTTTAAACAACTCAGAATCATGTGGAAAGTTAACTTAAACTGTTAACATTAGGTTTGCACCCAGTAGTTTGGTGTAAAATTGAAATGTATACTATTGGTAATGTCAAAGCGTTGTATGCCCTGAGAAAACAACTTTTTTGTCTTGCTCTGCAGAAGCATGAAACCAGTTTTAAACATCTCATAATCATGTGGAAAGAAACTTAAACTGTTAACATTAGGTTTGCACACAGTAGTTTGGTGTAAAATTGAAATGTATACTCTTGTTAATGTCAAAGCATTGCATGCCCTGAGAAAATAACTTTTTTGTCTTGCTCAGCACAGGCATGAAACCAGTTTTAAACAACTCAGAATCATGTGGAAAGTTAACTTAAACTGTTAACATTAGGTTTGCACCCAGTAGTTTGGTGTAAAATTGAAATGTATACTATTGGTAATGTCAAAGCGTTGTATGCCCTGAGAAAACAACTTTTTTGTCTTGCTCTGCAGAAGCATGAAACCAGTTTTAAACATCTCATAATCATGTGGAAAGAAACTTAAACTGTTAACATTAGGTTTGCACACAGTAGTTTGGTGTAAAATTGAAATGTATACTCTTGTTAATGTCAAAGCATTGCATGCCCTGAGAAAATAACTTTTTTGTCTTGCTCAGCACAGGCATGAAACCAGTTTTAAACAACTCAGAATCATGTGGAAAGTTAACTTAAACTGTTAACATTAGGTTTGCACACAGTAGTTTGGTGTAAAATTGAAGTGTATACTATTGGTAATGTCAAAGCATGCATGTCCTGAGAAAACAACTTTTTTGTCTTGCTCAACAGAGGCATGAAATCAGTTTTTAAGAACTCAGAATCATGTTGAAAGTAAACTTAAGGTGTTTCCATTAGGTTTCCACACAGTAGTTTGGTGTAAGATTGAAATGTATACGCTTGGTAATGTCAAAGCGTTGTATGCCCTGAGAAAACAACTTTTTTGTCTTGCTCTGCAGAAGCATGAAACCAGTTTTAAACATCTCATAATCATGTGGAAAGTTAACTTAAACTGTTAACATTAGGTTTGCACACAGTAGTTTGGTGTAAAATTGAAGTGTATACTTTTGGTAATGTCAAAGCATGCATGTCCTGAGAAAATAACTTTTTTGTCTTGCTCAGCAGAGGCATGAAACCAGTGTTAAACAACTCAGAATCATGTGGAAAGTTAACTTAAACTGTTAACATTAGGTTTGCACACAGTAGTTTGGTGTAAAATTGAAATGTATACTATTGGTAATGTCAAGGCATTGTATGCCCTGAGAAAACAACTTTTTTGTCTTGCTCAACAGAGGCATGAAACATGTTTTAAACAACTCAGAATCATGTGAGAAGTTGATTTAAGGTGTTTGAATTAGGTTTGCACACAGTAGTTTGGTGTAAAATTGAGATGTATACTCTTGGTAATGTCAAAGCATTGCGTGCCCTGAGAAAATAACTTTTTTGTCTAGCTCAGCACAGGCATGAAACCAGTTTTAAACAACTCAGAATCATGTGGAAAGTTGATTTAAGGTGTCTCCATTAGGTTTCCACACAGAAGTTTGGTGTAAGATTGAAATGTATACGCTTGGTAATGTCAAAGCGTTGTATGCCCTGAGAAAACAACTTTTTTGTCTTGCTCTGCAGAAGCATGAAACCAGTTTTAAACATCTCATAATCATGTGGAAAGTTAACTTAAACTGTTAACATTAGGTTTGCACACAGTAGTTTGGTGTAAAATTGAAGTGTATACTATTGGTAATGTCAAAGCATGCATGTCCTGAGAAAACAACTTTTTTGTCTTGCTCAACAGAGGCATGAAATCAGTTTTAAAGAACTCAGAATCATGTGGAAAGTTAACTTAAGGTGTTTCCATTAGGTTTCCACACAGTAGTTTGGTGTAACATTGAAATGTATACTATTGGTAATGTCAAAGCATTGCTTGCCCTGAGAAAACAACTTTTTTGTCTTGCTCAACAGAAGCATGAAACAGGTTTTAAGCAACTCAGAATCATTTGGGAAGTAGATTTAAGGTGTTTGCATTAGGTTAACACACAGTAGTTTGGTGTAAAATTTAAATGTATACTATTGGAAATGTCATAGCATTATATGCCCTGAGAAAATAACTTTTTTGTCTTGCTCAGCAGAGGCATGAAACCAGTTTGAAACAACTCAGAATCATGTGGAAAGTTAACTTAAACTGTTAACATTAGGTTTGCACCCAGTAGTTTGGTGTAAAATTGAAATGTATACTATTGGTAATGTCAAAGCGTTGTATGCCCTGAGAAAACAACTTTTTTGTCTTGCTCTGCAGAAGCATGAAACCAGTTTTAAACATCTCATAATCATGTGGAAAGAAACTTAAACTGTTAACATTAGGTTTGCACACAGTAGTTTGGTGTAAAATTGAAATGTATACTCTTGGTAATGTCAAAGCATTGCATGCCCTGAGAAAATAACTTTTTTGTCTTGCTCAGCACAGGCATGAAACCAGTTTTAAACAACTCAGAATCATGTGGAAAGTTAACTTAAACTGTTAACATTAGGTTTGCACACAGTAGTTTGGTGTAAAATTGAAGTGTATACTATTGGTAATGACAAAGCATGCATGTCCTGAGAAAACAACTTTTTTGTCTTGCTCAACAGAGGCATGAAATCAGTTTTTAAGAACTCAGAATCATTTTGAAAGTAAACTTAAGGTGTTTCCATTAGGTTTCCACACAGTAGTTTGGTGTAAGATTGAAATGTATACGCTTGGTAATGTCAAAGCGTTGTATGCCCTGAGAAAACAACTTTTTTGTCTTGCTCTGCAGAAGCATGAAACCAGTTTTAAACATCTCATAATCATGTGGAAAGTTAACTTAAACTGTTAACATTAGGTTTGCACACAGTAGTTTGGTGTAAAATTGAAGTGTATACTATTGGTAATGTCAAAGTATGCATGTCCTGAGAAAATAACTTTTTTGTCTTGCTCAGCAGAGGCATGAAACCAGTTTTAAACAACTCAGAATCATCTGGAAAGTTAACCTAAACTGTTAACATTAGGTTTGCACCCAGTAGTTTGGTGTAAAATTGAAATGTATACTCTTGGTAATGTCAAAGCATTGCATGCCCTGAGAAAATAACTTTTTTGTCTTGCTCAGCACAGGCATGAAACCAGTTTTAAACAACTCAGAATCATGTGGAAAGTTAACTTAAACTGTTAACATTAGGTTTGCACACAGTAGTTTGGTGTAAAATTGAAGTCTATACTATTGGTAATGTCAAAGCATGCATGTCCTGAGAAAACAACTTTTTTGTCTTGCTCAACAGAGGCATGAAATCAGTTTTTAAGAACTCAGAATCATGTGGAAAGTTAACTTAAGGTGTTTCCATTAGGTTTCCACACAGTAGTTTGGTGTAAAATTGAAATGTATACTATTGGTAATGTCAAGGCATTGTATGCCCTGAGAAAACAACTTTTTTGTCTTGCTCAACAGAGGCATGAAACATGTTTTAAACAACTCAGAATCATGTGAGAAGTTGATTTAAGGTGTTTGAATTAGGTTTGCACACAGTAGTTTGGTGTAAAATTGAGATGTATACTCTTGGTAATGTCAAAGCATTGCGGGCCCTGAGAAAATAACTTTTTTGTCTAGCTCAGCACAGGCATGAAACCAGTTTTAAGCAACTCAGAATCATGTGGAAAGTTGATTTAAGGTGTCTCCATTAGGTTTCCACACAGCAGTTTGGTGTTAGATTGAAATGTATACGCTTGGTAATGTCAAAGCGTTGTATGCCCTGAGAAAACAACTTTTTTGTCTTGCTCTGCAGAAGCATGAAACCAGTTTTAAACATCTCATAATCATGTGGAAAGTTAACTTAAACTGTTAACATTAGGTTTGCACACAGTAGTTTGGTGTAAAATTGAAGTGTATACTATTGGTAATGTCAAAGCATGCATGTCCTGAGAAAACAACTTTTTTGTCTTGCTCAACAGAGGCATGAAATCAGTTTTTAAGAACTCAGAATCATGTGGAAAGTTAACTTAAGGTGTTTCCATTAGGTTTCCACACAGTAGTTTGGTGTAACATTGAAATGTATACTATTGGTAATGTCAAAGCATTGCTTGCCCTGAGAAAACAACTTTTTTGTCTTGCTCAACAGAAGCATGAAACAGGTTTTAAGCAACTCAGAATCATTTGGGAAGTAGATTTAAGGTGTTTGCATTAGGTTAACACACAGTAGTTTGGTGTAAAATTTAAATGTATACTATTGGAAATGTCATAGCATTATATGCCCTGAGAAAATAACTTTTTTGTCTTGCTCAGCAGAGGCATGAAACCAGTTTGAAACAACTCAGAATCATGTGGAAAGTTAACTTAAACTGTTAACATTAGGTTTGCAACCAGTAGTTTGGTGTAAAATTGAAATGTATACTATTGGTACTGTCAAAGCGTTGTATGCCCTGAGAAAACAACTTTTTTGTCTTGCTCTGCAGAAGCATGAAACCAGTTTTAAACATCTCATAATCATGTGGAAAGAAACTTAAACTGTTAACATTAGGTTTGCACACAGTAGTTTGGTGTAAAATTGAAATGTATACTCTTGGTAATGTCAAAGCATTGCATGCCCTGAGAAAATAACTTTTTTGTCTTGCTCAGCACAGGCATGAAACCAGTTTTAAACAACTCAGAATCATGTGGAAAGTTAACTTAAACTGTTAACATTAGGTTTGCACACAGTAGTTTGGTGTAAAATTGAAGTGTATACTATTGGTAATGACAAAGCATGCATGTCCTGAGAAAACAACTTTTTTGTCTTGCTCAACAGAGGCATGAAATCAGTTTTTAAGAACTCAGAATCATTTTGAAAGTAAACTTAAGGTGTTTCCATTAGGTTTCCACACAGTAGTTTGGTGTAAGATTGAAATGTATACGCTTGGTAATGTCAAAGCGTTGTATGCCCTGAGAAAACAACTTTTTTGTCTTGCTCTGCAGAAGCATGAAACCAGTTTTAAACATCTCATAATCATGTGGAAAGTTAACTTAAACTGTTAACATTAGGATTGCACACAGTAGTTTGGTGTAAAATTGAAGTGTATACTATTGGTAATGTCAAAGCATGCATGTCCTGAGAAAATAACTTTTTTGTCTTGCTCAGCAGAGGCATGAAACCAGTTTTAAACACTCAGAATCATCTGGAAAGTTAACCTAAACTGTTAACATTAGGTTTGCACCCAGTAGTTTGGTGTAAAATTGAAATGTATACTCTTGGTAATGTCAAAGCATTGCATGCCCTGAGAAAATAACTTTTTTGTCTTGCTCAGCACAGGCATGAAACCAGTTTTAACACAACTCAGAATCATGTGGAAAGTTAACTTAACTGTTAACATTAGGTTTGCACACAGTAGTTTGGTGTAAAATTGAAGTCTATACTATTGGTAATGTCAAAGCATGCATGTCCTGAGAAAACAACTTTTTTGTCTTGCTCAACAGAGGCATGAAATCAGTTTTAAGAACTCAGAATCATGTGGAAAGTTAACTTAAGGTGTTTCCATTAGGTTTCCACACAGTAGTTTGGTGTAAAATTGAAATGTATACTATTGGTAATGTCAAGGCATTGTATGCCCTGAGAAAACAACTTTTTTGTCTTGCTCAACAGAGGCATGAAACATGTTTTAAACAACTCAGAATCATGTGAGAAGTTGATTTAAGGTGTTTGAATTAGGTTTGCACACAGTGGTTTGGTGTAAAATTGAGATGTATACTCTTGGTAATGTCAAAGCATTGCGGGCCCTGAGAAAATAACTTTTTTGTCTAGCTCAGCACAGGCATGAAACCAGTTTTAAGCAACTCAGAATCATGTGGAAAGTTGATTTAAGGTGTCTCCATTAGGTTTCCACACAGCAGTTTGGTGTAAGATTGAAATGTATACGCTTGGTAATGTCAAAGCGTTGTATGCCCTGAGAAAACAACTTTTTTGTCTTGCTCTGCAGAAGCATGAAACCAGTTTTAAACATCTCATAATCATGTGGAAAGTTAACTTAAACTGTTAACATTAGGTTTGCACACAGTAGTTTGGTGTAAAATTGAAGTGTATACTATTGGTAATGTCAAAGCATGCATGTCCTGAGAAAACAACTTTTTTGTCTTGCTCAACAGAGGCATGAAATCAGTTTTTAAGAACTCAGAATCATGTGGAAAGTTAACTGAAGGTGTTTCCATTAGGTTTCCACACAGTAGTTTGGTGTAACATTGAAATGTATACTATTGGTAATGTCAAAGCATTGCTTGCCCTGAGAAAACAACTTTTTGTCTTGCTCAACAGAAGCATGAAACAGGTTTTAAACAACTCAGAATCATTTGGGAAGTAGATTTAAGGTGTTTGCATTAGGTTAACACACAGTAGTTTGGTGTAAAATTTAAATGTATACTATTGGAAATGTCATAGCATTATATGCCCTGAGAAAATAACTTTTTGTCTTGCTCAGCAGAGGCATGAAACCAGTTTTAAACAACTCAGAATCATGTGGAAAGTTAACTTAAACTGTTAACATTAGGTTTGCACCAGTAGTTTGGTGTAAAATTGAAATGTATACTATTGGTAATGTCAAAGCGTTGTATGCCCTGAGAAAACAACTTTTTTGTCTTGCTCTGCAGAGGCATGAAACCAGTTTTAAACATCTCATAATCATGTGGAAAGAAACTTAAACTGTTAACATTAGGTTTGCACCCAGTAGTTTGGTGTAAAATTGAAATGTATACTCTTGGTAATGTCAAAGCATTGCATGCCCTGAGAAAATAACTTTTTTGTCTTGCTCAGCACAGGCATGAAACCAGTTTTAAACAACTCAGAATCATGTGGAAAGTTAACTTAAACTGTTAACATTAGGTTTGCACACAGTAGTTTGGTGTAAAATTGAAGTCTATACTATTGGTAATGTCAAAGCATGCATGTCCTGAGAAAACAACTTTTTTGTCTTGCTCAACAGAGGCATGAAATCAGTTTTTAAGAACTCAGAATCATGTGGAAAGTTAACTTAAGGTGTTTCCATTAGGTTTCCACACAGTAGTTTGGTGTAAAATTGAAATGTATACTATTGGTAATGTCAAGGCATTGTATGCCCTGAGAAAACAACTTTTTTGTCTTGCTCAACAGAGGCATGAAACATGTTTTAAACAACTCAGAATCATGTGAGAAGTTGATTTAAGGTGTTTGAATTAGGTTTGCACACAGTAGTTTGGTGTAAAATTGAGATGTATACTCTTGGTAATGTCAAAGCATTGCGTGCCCTGAGAAAATAACTTTTTTGTCTAGCTCAGCACAGGCATGAAACCAGTTTTAAACAACTCAGAATCATGTGGAAAGTTGATTTAAGGTGTCTCCATTAGGTTTCCACACAGCAGTTTGGTGTAAGATTGAAATGTATACGCTTGGTAATGTCAAAGCGTTGTATGCCCTGAGAAAACAACTTTTTTGTCTTGCTCTGCAGAAGCATGAAACCAGTTTTAAACATCTCATAATCATGTGGAAAGTTAACTTAAACTGTTAACATTAGGTTTGCACACAGTAGTTTGGTGTAAAATTGAAGTCTATACTATTGGTAATGTCAAAGCATGCATGTCCTGAGAAAACAACTTTTTTGTCTTGCTCAACAGAGGCATGAAATCAGTTTTTAAGAACTCAGAATCATGTGGAAAGTTAACTTAAGGTGTTTCCATTAGGTTTCCACACAGTAGTTTGGTGTAACATTGAAATGTATACTATTGGTAATGTCAAAGCATTGCTTGCCCTGAGAAAACAACTTTTTTGTCTTGCTCAACAGAAGCATGAAACAGGTTTTAAACAACTCAGAATCATTTGGGAAGTAGATTTAAGGTGTTTGCATTAGGTTAACACACAGTAGTTTGGTGTAAAATTTAAATGTATACTATTGGAAATGTCATAGCATTATATGCCCTGAGAAAATAACTTTTTTGTCTTGCTCAGCAGAGGCATGAAACCAGTTTTAAACAACTCAGAATCATGTGGAAAGTTAACTTAAACTGTTAACATTAGGTTTGCACCCAGTAGTTTGGTGTAAAATTGAAATGTATACTATTGGTAATGTCAAAGCGTTGTATGCCCTGAGAAAACAACTTTTTTGTCTTGCTCTGCAGAAGCATGAAACCAGTTTTAAACATCTCATAATCATGTGGAAAGAAACTTAAACTGTTAACATTAGGTTTGCACACAGTAGTTTGGTGTAAAATTGAAATGTATACTCTTGGTAATGTCAAAGCATTGCATGCCCTGAGAAAATAACTTTTTTGTCTTGCTCAGCACAGGCATGAAACCAGTTTTAAACAACTCAGAATCATGTGGAAAGTTAACTTAAACTGTTAACATTAGGTTTGCACACAGTAGTTTGGTGTAAAATTGAAGTGTATACTATTGGTAATGACAAAGCATGCATGTCCTGAGAAAACAACTTTTTTGTCTTGCTCAACAGAGGCATGAAATCAGTTTTTAAGAACTCAGAATCATTTTGAAAGTAAACTTAAGGTGTTTCCATTAGGTTTCCACACAGTAGTTTGGTGTAAGATTGAAATGTATACGCTTGGTAATGTCAAAGCGTTGTATGCCCTGAGAAAACAACTTTTTTGTCTTGCTCTGCAGAAGCATGAAACCAGTTTTAAACATCTCATAATCATGTGGAAAGTTAACTTAAACTGTTAACATTAGGTTTGCACACAGTAGTTTGGTGTAAAATTGAAGTGTATACTATTGGTAATGTCAAAGCATGCATGTCCTGAGAAAATAACTTTTTTGTCTTGCTCAGCAGAGGCATGAAACCAGTTTTAAACAACTCAGAATCATCTGGAAAGTTAACCTAAACTGTTAACATTAGGTTTGCACCCAGTAGTTTGGTGTAAAATTGAAATGTATACTCTTGGTAATGTCAAAGCATTGCATGCCCTGAGAAAATAACTTTTTTGTCTTGCTCAGCACAGGCATGAAACCAGTTTTAAACAACTCAGAATCATGTGGAAAGTTAACTTAAACTGTTAACATTAGGTTTGCACACAGTAGTTTGGTGTAAAATTGAAGTCTATACTATTGGTAATGTCAAAGCATGCATGTCCTGAGAAAACAACTTTTTTGTCTTGCTCAACAGAGGCATGAAATCAGTTTTTAAGAACTCAGAATCATGTGGAAAGTTAACTTAAGGTGTTTCCATTAGGTTTCCACACAGTAGTTTGGTGTAAAATTGAAATGTATACTATTGGTAATGTCAAGGCATTGTATGCCCTGAGAAAACAACTTTTTTGTCTTGCTCAACAGAGGCATGAAACATGTTTTAAACAACTCAGAATCATGTGAGAAGTTGATTTAAGGTGTTTGAATTAGCTTTGCACACAGTAGTTTGGTGTAAAATTGAGATGTATACTCTTGGTAATGTCAAAGCATTGCGTGCCCTGAGAAAATAACTTTTTTGTCTAGCTCAGCACAGGCATGAAACCAGTTTTAAACAACTCAGAATCATGTGGAAAGTTGATTTAAGGTGTCTCCATTAGGTTTCCACACAGCAGTTTGGTGTAAGATTGAAATGTATACGCTTGGTAATGTCAAAGCGTTGTATGCCCTGAGAAAACAACTTTTTTGTCTTGCTCTGCAGAAGCATGAAACCAGTTTTAAACATCTCATAATCATGTGGAAAGTTAACTTAAACTGTTAACATTAGGTTTGCACACAGTAGTTTGGTGTAAAATTGAAGTGTATACTATTGGTAATGTCAAAGCATGCATGTCCTGAGAAAACAACTTTTTTGTCTTGCTCAACAGAGGCATGAAATCAGTTTTTAAGAACTCAGAATCATGTGGAAAGTTAACTGAAGGTGTTTCCATTAGGTTTCCACACAGTAGTTTGGTGTAACATTGAAATGTATACTATTGGTAATGTCAAAGCATTGCTTGCCCTGAGAAAACAACTTTTTTGTCTTGCTCAACAGAAGCATGAAACAGGTTTTAAACAACTCAGAATCATTTGGGAAGTAGATTTAAGGTGTTTGCATTAGGTTAACACACAGTAGTTTGGTGTAAAATTTAAATGTATACTATTGGAAATGTCATAGCATTATATGCCCTGAGAAAATAACTTTTTTGTCTTGCTCAGCAGAGGCGTGAAACCAGTTTTAAACAACTCAGAATCATGTGGAAAGTTAACTTAAACTGTTAACATTAGGTTTGCACCCAGTAGTTTGGTGTAAAATTGAAATGTATACTATTGGTAATGTCAAAGCGTTGTATGCCCTGAGAAAACAACTTTTTTGTCTTGCTCTGCAGAAGCATGAAACCAGTTTTAAACATCTCATAATCATGTGGAAAGAAACTTAAACTGTTAACATTAGGTTTGCACACAGTAGTTTGGTGTAAAATTGAAATGTATACTCTTGGTAATGTCAAAGCATTGCATGCCCTGAGAAAATAACTTTTTTGTCTTGCTCAGCACAGGCATGAAACCAGTTTTAAACAACTCAGAATCATGTGGAAAGTTAACTTAAACTGTTAACATTAGGTTTGCACACAGTAGTTTGGTGTAAAATTGAAGTGTATACTATTGGTAATGACAAAGCATGCATGTCCTGAGAAAACAACTTTTTTGTCTTGCTCAACAGAGGCATGAAATCAGTTTTTAAGAACTCAGAATCATTTTGAAAGTAAACTTAAGGTGTTTCCATTAGGTTTCCACACAGTAGTTTGGTGTAAGATTGAAATGTATACGCTTGGTAATGTCAAAGCGTTGTATGCCCTGAGAAAACAACTTTTTTGTCTTGCTCTGCAAAAGCATGAAACCAGTTTTAAACATCTCATAATCATGTGGAAAGTTAACTTAAACTGTTAACATTAGGTTTGCACACAGTAGTTTGGTGTAAAATTGAAGTGTATACTATTGGTAATGTCAAAGCATGCATGTCCTGAGAAAATAACTTTTTTGTCTTGCTCAGCAGAGGCATGAAACCAGTTTTAAACAACTCAGAATCATCTGGAAAGTTAACCTAAACTGTTAACATTAGGTTTGCACCCAGTAGTTTGGTGTAAAATTGAAATGTATACTCTTGGTAATGTCAAAGCATTGCATGCCCTGAGAAAATAACTTTTTTGTCTTGCTCAGCACAGGCATGAAACCAGTTTTAAACAACTCAGAATCATGTGGAAAGTTAACTTAAACTGTTAACATTAGGTTTGCACACAGTAGTTTGGTGTAAAATTGAAGTGTATACTATTGGTAATGTCAAAGCATGCATGTCCTGAGAAAACAACTTTTTTGTCTTGCTCAACAGAGGCATGAAATCAGTTTTTAAGAACTCAGAATCATGTGGAAAGTTAACTTAAGGTGTTTCCATTAGGTTTCCACACAGTAGTTTGGTGTAAAATTGAAATGTATACTATTGGTAATGTCAAGGCATTGTATGCCCTGAGAAAACAACTTTTTTGTCTTGCTCAACAGAGGCATGAAACATGTTTTAAACAACTCAGAATCATGTGAGAAGTTGATTTAAGGTGTTTGAATTAGGTTTGCACACAGTAGTTTGGTGTAAAATTGAGATGTATACTCTTGGTAATGTCAAAGCATTGCGTGCCCTGAGAAAATAACTTTTTTGTCTAGCTCAGCACAGGCATGAAACCAGTTTTAAACAACTCAGAATCATGTGGAAAGTTGATTTAAGGTGTCTCCATTAGGTTTCCACACAGCAGTTTGGTGTAAGATTGAAATGTATACGCTTGGTAATGTCAAAGCGTTGTATGCCCTGAGAAAACAACTTTTTTGTCTTGCTCTGCAGAAGCATGAAACCAGTTTTAAACATCTCATAATCATGTGGAAAGTTAACTTAAACTGTTAACATTAGGTTTGCACACAGTAGTTTGGTGTAAAATTGAAGTGTATACTATTGGTAATGTCAAAGCATGCATGTCCTGAGAAAACAACTTTTTTGTCTTGCTCAACAGAGGCATGAAATCAGTTTTTAAGAACTCAGAATCATGTGGAAAGTTAACTGAAGGTGTTTCCATTAGGTTTCCACACAGTAGTTTGGTGTAACATTGAAATGTATACTATTGGTAATGTCAAAGCATTGCTTGCCCTGAGAAAACAACTTTTTTGTCTTGCTCAACAGAAGCATGAAACAGGTTTTAAACAACTCAGAATCATTTGGGAAGTAGATTTAAGGTGTTTGCATTAGGTTAACACACAGTAGTTTGGTGTAAAATTTAAATGTATACTATTGGAAATGTCATAGCATTATATGCCCTGAGAAAATAACTTCTTTGTCTTGCTCAGCAGAGGCATGAAACCAGTTTTAAACAACTCAGAATCATGTGGAAAGTTAACTTAAACTGTTAACATTAGGTTTGCACCCAGTAGTTTGGTGTAAAATTGAAATGTATACTATTGGTAATGTCAAAGCGTTGTATGCCCTGAGAAAACAACTTTTTTGTCTTGCTCTGCAGAAGCATGAAACCAGTTTTAAACATCTCATAATCATGTGGAAAGAAACTTAAACTGTTAACATTAGGTTTGCACACAGTAGTTTGGTGTAAAATTGAAATGTATACTCTTGTTAATGTCAAAGCATTGCATGCCCTGAGAAAATAACTTTTTTGTCTTGCTCAGCACAGGCATGAAACCAGTTTTAAACAACTCAGAATCATGTGGAAAGTTAACTTAAACTGTTAACATTAGGTTTGCACACAGTAGTTTGGTGTAAAATTGAAGTGTATACTATTGGTAATGTCAAAGCATGCATGTCCTGAGAAAACAACTTTTTTGTCTTGCTCAACAGAGGCATGAAATCAGTTTTTAAGAACTCAGAATCATGTTGAAAGTAAACTTAAGGTGTTTCCATTAGGTTTCCACACAGTAGTTTGGTGTAAGATTGAAATGTATACGCTTGGTAATGTCAAAGCGTTGTATGCCCTGAGAAAACAACTTTTTTGTCTTGCTCTGCAGAAGCATGAAACCAGTTTTAAACATCTCATAATCATGTGGAAAGTTAACTTAAACTGTTAACATTAGGTTTGCACACAGTAGTTTGGTGTAAAATTGAAGTGTATACTATTGGTAATGTCAAAGCATGCATGTCCTGAGAAAATAACTTTTTTGTCTTGCTCAGCAGAGGCATGAAACCAGTTTTAAACAACTCAGAATCATCTGGAAAGTTAACCTAAACTGTTAACATTAGGTTTGCACCCAGTAGTTTGGTGTAAAATTGAAATGTATACTCTTGGTAATGTCAAAGCATTGCATGCCCTGAGAAAATAACTTTTTTGTCTTGCTCAGCACAGGCATGAAACCAGTTTTAAACAACTCAGAATCATGTGGAAAGTTAACTTAAACTGATAACATTAGGTTTGCACACAGTAGTTTGGTGTAAAATTGAAGTCTATACTATTGGTAATGTCAAAGCATGCATGTCCTGAGAAAACAACTTTTTTGTCTTGCTCAACAGAGGCATGAAATCAGTTTTTAAGAACTCAGAATCATGTGGAAAGTTAACTTAAGGTGTTTCCATTAGGTTTCCACACAGTAGTTTGGTGTAAAATTGAAATGTATACTATTGGTAATGTCAAGGCATTGTATGCCCTGAGAAAACAACTTTTTTGTCTTGCTCAACAGAGGCATGAAACATGTTTTAAACAACTCAGAATCATGTGAGAAGTTGATTTAAGGTGTTTGAATTAGGTTTGCACACAGTAGTTTGGTGTAAAATTGAGATGTATACTCTTGGTAATGTCAAAGCATTGCGTGCCCTGAGAAAATAACTTTTTTGTCTAGCTCAGCACAGGCATGAAACCAGTTTTAAACAACTCAGCATCATGTGGAAAGTTGATTTAAGGTGTCTCCATTAGGTTTCCACACAGCAGTTTGGTGTAAGATTGAAATGTATACGCTTGGTAATGTCAAAGCATTGTATGCCCTGAGAAAACAACTTTTTTGTCTTGCTCTGCAGAAGCATTAAAACAGTTTTAAACATCTCATAATCATGTGGAAAGTTAACTTAAACTGTTAACATTAGGTTTGCACACAGTAGTTTGGTGTAAAATTGAAGTGTATACTATTGGTAATGTCAAAGCATGCATGTCCTGAGAAAACAGCTTTTTTGTCTTGCTCAACAGAGGCATGAAATCAGTTTTTAAGAACTCAGAATCATGTGGAAAGTTAACTTAAGGTGTTTCCATTAGGTTTCCACACAGTAGTTTGGTGTAACATTGAAATGTATACTATTGGTAATGTCAAAGCATTGCTTGCCCTGAGAAAACAACTTTTTTGTCTTGCTCAACAGAAGCATGAAACAGGTTTTAAACAACTCAGAATCATTTGGGAAGTAGATTTAAGGTGTTTGCATTAGGTTAACACACAGTAGTTTGGTGTAAAATTTAAATGTATACTATTGGAAATGTCATAGCATTATATGCCCTGAGAAAATAACTTTTTTGTCTTGCTCAGCAGAGGCATGAAACCAGTTTTAAACAACTCAGAATCATGTGGAAAGTTAACTTAAACTGTTAACATTAGGTTTGCACCCAGTAGTTTGGTGTAAAATTGAAATGTATACTATTGGTAATGTCAAAGCGTTGTATGCCCTGAGAAAACAACTTTTTTGTCTTGCTCTGCAGAAGCATGAAACCAGTTTTAAACATCTCATAATCATGTGGAAAGAAACTTAAACTGTTAACATTAGGTTTGCACACAGTAGTTTGGTGTAAAATTGAAATGTATACTCTTGTTAATGTCAAAGCATTGCATGCCCTGAGAAAATAACTTTTTTGTCTTGCTCAGCACAGGCATGAAACCAGTTTTAAACAACTCAGAATCATGTGGAAAGTTAACTTAAACTGTTAACATTAGGTTTGCACACAGTAGTTTGGTGTAAAATTGAAGTGTATACTATTGGTAATGTCAAAGCATGCATGTCCTGAGAAAACAACTTTTTTGTCTTGCTCAACAGAGGCATGAAATCAGTTTTTAAGAACTCAGAATCATGTTGAAAGTAAACTTAAGGTGTTTCCATTAGGTTTCCACACAGTAGTTTGGTGTAAGATTGAAATGTATACGCTTGGTAATGTCAAAGCGTTGTATGCCCTGAGAAAACAACTTTTTTGTCTTGCTCTGCAGAAGCATGAAACCAGTTTTAAACATCTCATAATCATGTGGAAAGTTAACTTAAACTGTTAACATTAGGTTTGCACACAGTAGTTTGGTGTAAAATTGAAGTGTATACTATTGGTAATGTCAAAGCATGCATGTCCTGAGGTAATAACTTTTTTGTCTTGCTCAGCAGAGGCATGAAACCAGTTTTAAACAACTCAGAATCATCTGGAAAGTTAACCTAAACTGTTAACATTAGGTTTGCACCCAGTAGTTTGGTGTAAAATTGAAATGTATACTCTTGGTAATGTCAAAGCATTGCATGCCCTGAGAAAATAACTTTTTTGTCTTGCTCAGCACAGGCATGAAACCAGTTTTAAACAACTCAGAATCATGTGGAAAGTTAACTTAAACTGTTAACATTAGGTTTGCACACAGTAGTTTGGTGTAAAATTGAAGTGTATACTATTGGTAATGTCAAAGCATGCATGTCCTGAGAAAACAACTTTTTTGTCTTGCTCAACAGAGGCATGAAATCAGTTTTTAAGAACTCAGAATCATGTGGAAAGTTAACTTAAGGTGTTTCCATTAGGTTTCCACACAGTAGTTTGGTGTAAAATTGAAATGTATACTATTGGTAATGTCAAGGCATTGTATGCCCTGAGAAAACAACTTTTTTGTCTTGCTCAACAGAGGCATGAAACATGTTTTAAACAACTCAGAATCATGTGAGAAGTTGATTTAAGGTGTTTGAATTAGGTTTGCACACAGTAGTTTGGTGTAAAATTGAGAGGTATACTCTTGGTAATGTCAAAGCATTGCGTGCCCTGAGAAAATAACTTTTTTGTCTAGCTCAGCACAGGCATGAAACCAGTTTTAAACAACTCAGAATCATGTGGAAAGTTGATTTAAGGTGTCTCCATTAGGTTTCCACACAGCAGTTTGGTGTAAGATTGAAATGTATACGCTTGGTAATGTCAAAGCATTGTATGCCCTGAGAAAACAACTTTTTTGTCTTGCTCTGCAGAAGCATGAAACCAGTTTTAAACATCTCATAATCATGTGGAAAGTTAACTTAAACTGTTAACATTCGGTTTGCACACAGTAGTTTGGTGTAAAATTGAAGTGTATACTATTGGTAATGTCAAAGCATGCATGTCCTGAGAAAACAACTTTTTTGTCTTGCTCAACAGAGGCATGAAATCAGTTTTTAAGAACTCAGAATCATGTGGAAAGTTAACTTAAGGTGTTTCCATTAGGTTTCCACACAGTAGTTTGGTGTAACATTGAAATGTATAGTATTGGTAATGTCAAAGCATTGCTTGCCCTGAGAAAACAACTTTTTTGTCTTGCTCAACAGAAGCATGAAACAGGTTTTAAACAACTCAGAATCATTTGGGAAGTAGATTTAAGGTGTTTGCATTAGGTTAACACACAGTAGTTTGGTGTAAAATTTAAATGTATACTATTGGAAATGTCATAGCATTATATGCCCTGAGAAAATAACTTTTTTGTCTTGCTCAGCAGAGGCATGAAACCAGTTTTAAACAACTCAGAATCATGTGGAAAGTTAACTTAAACTGTTAACATTAGGTTTGCACCCAGTAGTTTGGTGTAAAATTGAAATGTATACTATTGGTAATGTCAAAGCGTTGTATGCCCTGAGAAAACAACTTTTTTGTCTTGCTCTGCAGAAGCATGAAACCAGTTTTAAACATCTCATAATCATGTGGAAAGAAACTTAAACTGTTAACATTAGGTTTGCACACAGTAGTTTGGTGTAAAATTGAAATGTATACTCTTGGTAATGTCAAAGCATTGCATGCCCTGAGAAAATAACTTTTTTGTCTTGCTCAGCACAGGCATGAAACCAGTTTTAAACAACTCAGAATCATGTGGAAAGTTAACTTAAACTGTTAACATTAGGTTTGCACACAGTAGTTTGGTGTAAAATTGAAGTGTATACTATTGGTAATGTCAAAGCATGCATGTCCTGAGAAAACAACTTTTTTGTCTTGCTCAACAGAGGCATGAAATCAGTTTTTAAGAACTCAGAATCATGTTGAAAGTAAACTTAAGGTGTTTCCATTAGGTTTCCACACAGTAGTTTGGTGTAAGATTGAAATGTATACGCTTGGTAATGTCAAAGCGTTGTATGCCCTGAGAAAACAACTTTTTTGTCTTGCTCTGCAGAAGCATGAAACCAGTTTTAAACATCTCATAATCATGTGGAAAGTTAACTTAAACTGTTAACATTAGGTTTGCACACAGTAGTTTGGTGTAAAATTGAAGTGTATACTCTTGGTAATGTCAAAGCATTGCATGCCCTGAGAAAATAACTTTTTTGTCTTGCTCAGCACAGGCATGAAACCAGTTTTAAACAACTCAGAATCATGTGGAAAGTTAACTTAAACTGTTAACATTAGGTTTGCACACAATAGTTTGGTGTAACATCGAAGTCTATACTATTGGTAATGTCAAAGCATGCATGTCCTGAGAAAACAACTTTTTTGTCTTGCTGAACAGAGGCATGAAATCAGTTTTTAAGAACTCAGAATCATGTGGAAAGTTAACTTAAGGTGTTTTTATTAGGTTTCCACACAGTAGTTTCGTGTAAAATTGAAATGTATACTATTGGTAATGTCAAGGCATTGTATGCCCTGAGAAAACAACTTTTTTGTCTTGCTCAACAGAGGCATGAAACATGTTTTAAATAACTCAGAATCATGTGAGAAGTTGATTTAAGGTGTCTGCATTAGGTTTCCACACAGCAGTTTGGTGTAAGATTGAAATGTATACGCTTGGTAATGTCAAAGCGTTGTATGCCCTGAGAAAACAACTTTTTTGTCTTGCTCTGCAGAAGCATGAAACCAGTTTTAAACATCTCATAATCATGTGGAAAGTTAACTTAAACTGTTAACATTAGGTTTGCACACAGTAGTTTGGTGTAAAATTGAAGTGTATTCTATTGGTAATGTCAAAGCATGCATGTCCTGAGAAAACAACTTTTTTGTCTTGCTCAACAGAGGCATGAAATCAGTTTTTAAGAACTCAGAATCATGTGGAAAGTTAACTTAAGGTGTTTCCATTAGGTTTCCACACAGTAGTTTGGTGTAACATTGAAATGTATACTATTGGTAATGTCAAAGCATTGAAACAGGTTTTAAACAACTCAGAATCATTTGGGAAGTAGATTTAAGGTGTTTGCATTAGGTTAACACACAGTAGTTTGGTGTAAAATTTAAATGTATACTCTTGGAAATGTCATAGCATTATATGCCCTGAGAAAATAACTTTTTTGTCTTGCTCAGCAGAGGCATGAAACCAGTTTTAAACAACTCAGAATCATGTGGAAAGTTAACTTAAACTGTTAACATTAGGTTTGCACGCAGTAGTTTGGTGTAAAATTGAAATGTATACTATTGGTAATGTCAAAGCGTTCTATGCCCTGAGAAAACAACTTTTTTGTCTTGCTCTGCAGAAGCATGAAACCAGTTTTAAACATCTCATAATCATGTGGAAAGAAACTTAAACTGTTAACATTAGGTTTGCACACAGTAGTTTGGTGTAAAATTGAAATGATTACTCTTGGTAATGTCAAAGCATTGCATGCCCTGAGAAAATAACTTTTTTGTCTTGCTCAGCACAGGCATGAAACCAGTTTTAAACAACTCAGAATCATGTGGAAAGTTAACTTAAACTGTTAACATTAGGTTTGCACACAGTAGTTTGGTGTAAAATTGAAGTGTATACTATTGGTAATGACAAAGCATGCATGTCCTGAGAAAACAACTTTTTTGTCTTCCTCAACAGAGGCATGAAATCAGTTTTTAAGAACTCAGAATCATGTGGAAAGTTAACTTAAGGTGTTTCCATTAGGTTTACACACAGTAGTTTGGTGTAAAATTGAAATGTATACTATTGGTAATGTCAAAGCATTGTATGCCCTGAGAAAACAACTTTCTTTCTTGCTCAACAGAAGCATGAAACAGGTTTTAAACAACTCGTAATCATGTGAGAAGTTGATTTAAGGTGTTTGCATTAGGTTTGCAGAAAGTAGTTTGGTGTAAAATTGAAATATATACTCTTGGTAATGTCAAAGCATTGCATGCCCTGAGAAAATAACTTTTTTGTGTTGCTCAGCACAGGCATGAAAGCAGTTTTAAACAACTCAGAATCATGTGGAAAGTTAACTTAAACTGTTAACATTAGGTTTGCACCCAGTAGTTTGGTGTAAGATTGAAATGTATACGCTTGGTAATGTCAAAGCGTTGTATGCCCTGACAAAACAACTTTTTTGTCTTGCTCTGCAGAAGCATGAAACCAGTTTTAAACATCTCATAATCATGTGGAAAGTTAACTTAAACTGTTAACATTAGGTTTGCACACAGTAGTTTGGTGTAAAATTGAAGTGTATACTATTGGTAATGTCAAAGCATGCATGTCCTGAGAAAACAACTTTTTTGTCTTGCTCAACAGAGGCATGAAATCAGTTTTTAAGAACTCAGAATCATGTTGAAAGTAAACTTAAGGTGTTTCCATTAGGTTTCCACACAGTAGTTTGGTGTAAGATTGAAATGTATACGCTTGGTAATGTCAAAGCGTTGTATGCCCTGAGAAAACAACTTTTTTGTCTTGCTCTGCAGAAGCATGAAACCAGTTTTAAACATCTCATAATCATGTGGAAAGTTAACTTAAACTGTTAACATTAGGTTTGCGCACAGTAGTTTGGTGTAAAATTGAAGTGTATACTATTGGTAATGTCAAAGCATGCATGTCCTGAGAAAATAACTTTTTTGTCTTGCTCAGCAGAGGCATGAAACCAGTTTTAAACAACTCAGAATCATCTGGAAAGTTAACCTAAACTGTTAACATTAGGTTTGCACACAGTAGTTTGGTGTAAAATTGAAGTTTATACTATTGGTAATGTCAAAGCATGCATGTCCTGAGAAAACAACTTTTTTCTCTTGCTCAACAGAGGCATGAAATCAGTTTTTAAGAACTCAGAATCATGTGGAAAGTTAACTTAAGGTGTTTCCATTAGGTTTCCACACAGTAGTTTGGTGTAAAATTGAAATGTATACTATTGGTAATGTCAAGGCATTGTATGCCCTGAGAAAACAACTTTTGTTTCTTGCTCAACAGAAGCATGAAACATGTTTTAAACAACTCCGAATCATGTGAGAAGTTGATTTAAGGTGTTTGAATTAGGTTTGCACACAGTAGTTTGGTGTAAAATTGAGATGTATACTCTTGGTAATGTCAAAGCATTGCGTGCCCTGAGAAAATAACTTTTTTGTCTAGCTCAGCACAGGCATGAAACCAGTTTTAAACAACTCAGAATCATGTGGAAAGTTGATTTAAGGTGTCTCCATTAGGTTTCCACACAGCAGTTTGGTGTAAGATTGAAATGTATACGCTTGGTAATGTCAAAGCGTTGTATGCCCTGAGAAAACAACTTTTTTGTCTTGCTCTGCAGAAGCATGAAACCAGTTTTAAACATCTCATAATCATGTGGAAAGTTAACTTAAACTGTTAACATTAGGTTTGCACACAGTAGTTTGGTGTAAAGTTGAAGTGTATACTATTGGTAATGTCAAAGCATGCATGTCCTGAGAAAACAACTTTTTTGTCTTGCTCAACAGAGGCATGAAATCAGTTTTTAAGAACTCAGAATCATGTGGAAAGTTAACTTAAGGTGTTTCCATTAGGTTTCCACACAGTAGTTTGGTGTAACATTGAAATGTATACTATTGGTAATGTCAAAGCATTGCTTGCCCTGAGAAAACAACTTTTTTGTCTTGCTCAACAGAAGCATGAAACAGGTTTTAAACAACTCAGAATCATTTGGCAAGTAGATTTAAGGTGTTTGCATTAGGTTAACACACAGTAGTTTGGTGTAAAATTTAAATGTATACTATTGGAAATTTCATAGCATTATATGCCCTGAGAAAATAACTTTTTTGTCTTGCTCAGCAGAGGCATGAAACCAGTTTTAAACAACTCAGAATCATGTGGAAAGTTAACTTAAACTGTTAACATTAGGTTTGCACAGAGTAGTTTGGTGTAAAATTGAAATGTATACTCTTGGTAATGTCAAAGCGTTGTATGCCCTGACTA
Organism: Mobula birostris; assembly: GCF_030028105.1. Classification (NCBI taxonomy): domain Eukaryota; kingdom Metazoa; phylum Chordata; class Chondrichthyes; order Myliobatiformes; family Myliobatidae; genus Mobula; species Mobula birostris. The sequence continues at coordinate 101,029 of NW_027278278.1, forward strand.
AACAACTTTTTTGTCTTGCTCTGCAGAAGCATGAAACCAGTTTTAAACATCTCATAATCATGTGGAAAGTTAACTTAAACTGTTAACATTAGGTTTGCACAGAGTAGTTTGGTGTAGAATTGAAATGTATACTATTGGTAATGACAAAGCATTGCATGCCCTGAGAAAATAACTTTTTTGTCTTGCTCAGCACAGGCATGAAACCAGTTTTAAACAACTCAGAATCATGTGGAAAGTTAACTTAAACTGTTAACATTAGGTTTGCACACAGTAGTTTGGTGTAAAATTGAAGTGTATACTATTGGTAATGACAAAGCATGCATGTCCTGAGAAAACAACTTTTTTGTCTTGCTCAACAGAGGCATGAAATCAGTTTTTAAGAACTCTGAATCATGAGGAAAGTTAACTTAAACTGTTAACATTAGGTTTCCACACAGTAGTTTGGTGTAAAATTGAAATGTATACTATTGGTAATGTCAAAGCATTGTATGCCCTGAGAAAACAACTTTTTTGTCTTGCTCAACAGAAGCATGAAACAGGTTTTAAACAACTCAGAATCATGTGAGAAGTTGATTTAAGGTGTTTGCATTAGGTTTGCACACAGTAGTTTGGTGTAAAATTGAAATGTATAGTCTTGGTAATGTCAAAGCATTGCATGCCCTGAGAAAATAACTTTTTTGTCCAGCTCAGCACAGGCATGAAACCAGTTTTAAAAAACTCAGAATCATGTGGAAAGTTGATTTAAGGTGTTTCCATTAGGTTTCCACACAGTAGTTTGGTGTAAAATTGAAATGTATAGTCTTGGTAATGTCAAAGCATTGCATGCCCTGAGAAAATAACTTTTTTGTCCAGCTCAGCACAGGCATGAAACCAGTTTTAAACAACTCATAATCATGTGGAAAGAAACTTAAACTGTTAACATTAGGTTTGCACACAGTAGTTTGGTGTAAAATTGAAATGTATACTCTTGGTAATGTCAAAGCGTTGTATGCCCTGAGAAAACAACTTTTTTGTCTTGCTCTGCAGAAGCATGAAACCAGTTTTAAACATCTCATAATCATGTGGAAAGAAACTTAAACTGTTAACATTAGGTTTGCACACAGTAGTTTGGTGTAAAATTGAAATGTATACTCTTGTTAATGTCAAAGCATTGCATGCCCTGAGAAAATAACTTTTTTGTCTTGCTCAGCACAGGCATGAAACCAGTTTTAAACAACTCAGAATCATGTGGAAAGTTAACTTAAACTGTTAACATTAGGTTTGCACACAGTAGTTTGGTGTAAAATTGAAGTGTATACTATTGGTAATGTCAAAGCATGCATGTCCTGAGAAAACAACTTTTTTGTCTTGCTCAACAGAGGCATGAAATCAGTTTTTAAGAACTCAGAATCATGTTGAAAGTAAACTTAAGGTGTTTCCATTAGGTTTCCACACAGTAGTTTGGTGTAAGATTGAAATGTATACGCTTGGTAATGTCAAAGCGTTGTATGCCCTGAGAAAACAACTTTTTTGTCTTGCTCTGCAGAAGCATGAAACCAGTTTTAAACATCTCATAATCATGTGGAAAGTTAACTTAAACTGTTAACATTAGGTTTGCACACAGTAGTTTGGTGTAAAATTGAAGTGTATACTATTGGTAATGTCAAAGCATGCATGTCCTGAGAAAATAACTTTTTTGTCTTGCTCAGCAGAGGCATGAAACCAGTTTTAAACAACTCAGAATCATCTGGAAAGTTAACCTAAACTGTTAACATTAGGTTTGCACCCAGTAGTTTGGTGTAAAATTGAAATGTATACTCTTGGTAATGTCAAAGCATTGCATGCCCTGAGAAAATAACTTTGTTGTCTTGCTCAGCACAGGCATGAAACCAGTTTTAAACAACTCAGAATCATGTGGAAAGTTAACTTAAACTGTTAACATTAGGTTTGCACACAGTAGTTTGGTGTAAAATTGAAGTGTATACTATTGGTAATGTCAAAGCATGCATGTCCTGAGAAAACAACTTTTTTGTCTTGCTCAACAGAGGCATGAAATCAGTTTTTAAGAACTCAGAATCATGTGGAAAGTTAACTTAAGGTGTTTCCATTAGGTTTCCACACAGTAGTTTGGTGTAAAATTGAAATGTATACTATTGGTAATGTCAAGGCATTGTATGCCCTGAGAAAACAACTTTTTTGTCTTGCTCAACAGAGGCATGAAACATGTTTTAAACAACTCAGAATCATGTGAGAAGTTGATTTAAGGTGTTTGAATTAGGTTTGCACTCAGTAGTTTGGTGTAAAATTGAGAGGTATACTCTTGGTAATGTCAAAGCATTGCGTGCCCTGAGAAAATAACTTTTTTGTCTAGCTCAGCACAGGCATGAAACCAGTTTTAAACAACTCAGAATCATGTGGAAAGTTGATTTAAGGTGTCTCCATTAGGTTTCCACACAGCAGTTTGGTGTAAGATTGAAATGTATACGCTTGGTAATGTCAAAGCATTGTATGCCCTGAGAAAACAACTTTTTTGTCTTGCTCTGCAGAAGCATGAAACCAGTTTTAAACATCTCATAATCATGTGGAAAGTTAACTTAAACTGTTAACATTAGGTTTGCACACAGTAGTTTGGTGCAAAATTGAAGTGTATACTATTGGTAATGTCAAAGCATGCATGTCCTGAGAAAACAACTTTTTTGTCTTGCTCAACAGAGGCATGAAATCAGTTTTTAAGAACTCAGAATCATGTGGAAAGTTAACTTAAGGTGTTTCCATTAGGTTTCCACACAGTAGTTTGGTGTAACATTGAAATGTATAGTATTGGTAATGTCAAAGCATTGCTTGCCCTGAGAAAACAACTTTTTTGTCTTGCTCAACAGAAGCATGAAACAGGTTTTAAACAACTCAGAATCATTTGGGAAGTAGATTTAAGGTGTTTGCATTAGGTTAACACACAGTAGTTTGGTGTAAAATTTAAATGTATACTATTGGAAATGTCATAGCATTATATGCCCTGAGAAAATAACTTTTTTGTCTTGCTCAGCAGAGGCATGAAACCAGTTTTAAACAACTCAGAATCATGTGGAAAGTTAACTTAAACTGTTAACATTAGGTTTGCACCCAGTAGTTTGGTGTAAAATTGAAATGTATACTATTGGTAATGTCAAAGCGTTGTATGCCCTGAGAAAACAACTTTTTTGTCTTGCTCTGCAGAAGCATGAAACCAGTTTTAAACATCTCATAATCATGTGGAAAGAAACTTAAACTGTTAACATTAGGTTTGCACACAGTAGTTTGGTGTAAAATTGAAATGTATACTCTTGGTAATGTCAAAGCATTGCATGCCCTGAGAAAATAACTTTTTTGTCTTGCTCAGCACAGGCATGAAACCAGTTTTAAACAACTCAGAATCATGTGGAAAGTTAACTTAAACTGTTAACATTAGGTTTGCACACAGTAGTTTGGTGTAAAATTGAAGTGTATACTATTGGTAATGTCAAAGCATGCATGTCCTGAGAAAACAACTTTTTTGTCTTGCTCAACAGAGGCATGAAATCAGTTTTTAAGAACTCAGAATCATGTTGAAAGTAAACTTAAGGTGTTTCCATTAGGTTTCCACACAGTAGTTTGGTGTAAGATTGAAATGTATACGCTTGGTAATGTCAAAGCGTTGTATGCCCTGAGAAAACAACTTTTTTGTCTTGCTCTGCAGAAGCATGAAACCAGTTTTAAACATCTCATAATCATGTGGAAAGTTAACCTAAACTGTTAACATTAGGTTTGCACACAGTAGTTTGGTGTAAAATTGAAGTTTATACTATTGGTAATGTCAAAGCATGCATGTCCTGAGAAAACAACTTTTTTCTCTTGCTCAACAGAGGCATGAAATCAGTTTTTAAGAACTCAGAATCATGTGGAAAGTTAACTTAAGGTGTTTCCATTAGGTTTCCACACAGTAGTTTGGTGTAAAATTGAAATGTATACTATTGGTAATGTCAAGGCATTGTATGCCCTGAGAAAACAACTTTTGTTTCTTGCTCAACAGAAGCATGAAACATGTTTTAAACAACTCCGAATCATGTGAGAAGTTGATTTAAGGTGTTTGAATTAGGTTTGCACACAGTAGTTTGGTGTAAAATTGAGATGTATACTCTTGGTAATGTCAAAGCATTGCGTGCCCTGAGAAAATAACTTTTTTGTCTAGCTCAGCACAGGCATGAAACCAGTTTTAAACAACTCAGAATCATGTGGAAAGTTGATTTAAGGTGTCTCCATTAGGTTTCCACACAGCAGTTTGGTGTAAGATTGAAATGTATACGCTTGGTAATGTCAAAGCGTTGTATGCCCTGAGAAAACAACTTTTTTGTCTTGCTCTGCAGAAGCATGAAACCAGTTTTAAACATCTCATAATCATGTGGAAAGTTAACTTAAACTGTTAACATTAGGTTTGCACACAGTAGTTTGGTGTAAAGTTGAAGTGTATACTATTGGTAATGTCAAAGCATGCATGTCCTGAGAAAACAACTTTTTTGTCTTGCTCAACAGAGGCATGAAATCAGTTTTTAAGAACTCAGAATCATGTGGAAAGTTAACTTAAGGTGTTTCCATTAGGTTTCCACACAGTAGTTTGGTGTAACATTGAAATGTATACTATTGGTAATGTCAAAGCATTGCTTGCCCTGAGAAAACAACTTTTTTGTCTTGCTCAACAGAAGCATGAAACAGGTTTTAAACAACTCAGAATCATTTGGCAAGTAGATTTAAGGTGTTTGCATTAGGTTAACACACAGTAGTTTGGTGTAAAATTTAAATGTATACTATTGGAAATGTCATAGCATTATATGCCCTGAGAAAATAACTTTTTTGTCTTGCTCAGCAGAGGCATGAAACCAGTTTTAAACAACTCAGAATCATGTGGAAAGTTAACTTAAACTGTTAACATTAGGTTTGCACCCAGTAGTTTGGTGTAAAATTGAAATGTATACTATTGGTAATGTCAAAGCATTGTATGCCCTGAGAAAACAACTTTTTTGTCTTGCTCTGCAGAAGCATGAAACCAGTTTTAAACATCTCATAATCATGTGGAAAGAAACTTAAACTGTTAACATTAGGTTTGCACACAGTAGTTTGGTGTAAAATTGAAATGTATACTCTTGGTAATGTCAAAGCATTGCATGCCCTGAGAAAATAACTTTTTTGTCTTGCTCAGCACAGGCATGAAACCAGTTTTAAACAACTCAGAATCATGTGGAAAGTTAACTTAAACTGTTAACATTAGGTTTGCACACAGTAGTTTGGTGTAAAATTGAAGTGTATACTATTGGTAATGTCAAAGCATGCATGTCCTGAGAAAACAACTTTTTTGTCTTGCTCAACAGAGGCATGAAATCAGTTTTTAAGAACTCAGAATCATGTTGAAAGTAAACTTAAGGTGTTTCCATTAGGTTTCCACACAGTAGTTTGGTGTAAGATTGAAATGTATACGCTTGGTAATGTCAAAGCGTTGTATGCCCTGAGAAAACAACTTTTTTGTCTTGCTCTGCAGAAGCATGAAACCAGTTTTAAACATCTCATAATCATGTGGAAAGTTAACCTAAACTGTTAACATTAGGTTTGCACACAGTAGTTTGGTGTAAAATTGAAGTTTATACTATTGGTAATGTCAAAGCATGCATGTCCTGAGAAAACAACTTTTTTCTCTTGCTCAACAGAGGCATGAAATCAGTTTTTAAGAACTCAGAATCATGTGGAAAGTTAACTTAAGGTGTTTCCATTAGGTTTCCACACAGTAGTTTGGTGTAAAATTGAAATGTATACTATTGGTAATGTCAAGGCATTGTATGCCCTGAGAAAACAACTTTTGTTTCTTGCTCAACAGAAGCATGAAACATGTTTTAAACAACTCCGAATCATGTGAGAAGTTGATTTAAGGTGTTTGAATTAGGTTTGCACACAGTAGTTTGGTGTAAAATTGAGATGTATACTCTTGGTAATGTCAAAGCATTGCGTGCCCTGAGAAAATAACTTTTTTGTCTAGCTCAGCACAGGCATGAAACCAGTTTTAAACAACTCAGAATCATGTGGAAAGTTGATTTAAGGTGTCTCCATTAGGTTTCCACACAGCAGTTTGGTGTAAGATTGAAATGTATACGCTTGGTAATGTCAAAGCGTTGTATGCCCTGAGAAAACAACTTTTTTGTCTTGCTCTGCAGAAGCATGAAACCAGTTTTAAACATCTCATAATCATGTGGAAAGTTAACTTAAACTGTTAACATTAGGTTTGCACACAGTAGTTTGGTGTAAAGTTGAAGTGTATAGTATTGGTAATGTCAAAGCATGCATGTCCTGAGAAAACAACTTTTTTGTCTTGCTCAACAGAGGCATGAAATCAGTTTTTAAGAACTCAGAATCATGTGGAAAGTTAACTTAAGGTGTTTCCATTAGGTTTCCACACAGTAGTTTGGTGTAACATTGAAATGTATACTATTGGTAATGTCAAAGCATTGCTTGCCCTGAGAAAACAACTTTTTTGTCTTGCTCAACAGAAGCATGAAACAGGTTTTAAACAACTCAGAATCATTTGGCAAGTAGATTTAAGGTGTTTGCATTAGGTTAACACACAGTAGTTTGGTGTAAAATTTAAATGTATACTATTGGAAATTTCATAGCATTATATGCCCTGAGAAAATAACTTTTTTGTCTTGCTCAGCAGAGGCATGAAACCAGTTTTAAACAACTCAGAATCATGTGGAAAGTTAACTTAAACTGTTAACATTAGGTTTGCACAGAGTAGTTTGGTGTAAAATTGAAATGTATACTCTTGGTAATGTCAAAGCGTTGTATGCCCTGACTAAACAACTTTTTTGTCTTGCTCTGCAGAAGCATGAAACCAGTTTTAAACATCTCATAATCATGTGGAAAGTTAACTTAAACTGTTAACATTAGGTTTGCACAGAGTAGTTTGGTGTAGAATTGAAATGTATACTATTGGTAATGACAAAGCATTGCATGCCCTGAGAAAATAACTTTTTTGTCTTGCTCAGCACAGGCATGAAACGAGTTTTAAACAACTCAGAATCATGTGGAAAGTTAACTTAAACTGTTAACATTAGGTTTGCACACAGTAGTTTGGTGTAAAATTGAAGTGTATACTATTGGTAATGACAAAGCATGCATGTCCTGAGAAAACAACTTTTTTGTCTTGCTCAACAGAGGCATGAAATCAGTTTTTAAGAACTCTGAATCATGAGGAAAGTTAACTTAAACTGTTAACATTAGGTTTCCACACAGTAGTTTGGTGTAAAATTGAAATGTATACTATTGGTAATGTCAAAGCATTGTATGCCCTGAGAAAACAACTTTTTTGTCTTGCTCAACAGAAGCATGAAACAGGTTTTAAACAACTCAGAATCATGTGAGAAGTTGATTTAAGGTGTTTGCATTAGGTTTGCACACAGTAGTTTGGTGTAAAATTGAAATGTATAGTCTTGGTAATGTCAAAGCATTGCATGCCCTGAGAAAATAACTTTTTTGTCCAGCTCAGCACAGGCATGAAACCAGTTTTAAAAAACTCAGAATCATGTGGAAAGTTGATTTAAGGTGTTTCCATTAGGTTTCCACACAGTAGTTTGGTGTAAAATTGAAATGTATAGTCTTGGTAATGTCAAAGCATTGCATGCCCTGAGAAAATAACTTTTTTGTCCAGCTCAGCACAGGCATGAAACCAGTTTTAAACAACTCATAATCATGTGGAAAGAAACTTAAACTGTTAACATTAGGTTTGCACACAGTAGTTTGGTGTAAAATTGAAATGTATACTCTTGGTAATGTCAAAGCGTTGTATGCCCTGAGAAAACAACTTTTTTGTCTTGCTCTGCAGAAGCATGAAACCAGTTTTAAACATCTCATAATCATGTGGAAAGAAACTTAAACTGTTAACATTAGGTTTGCACACAGTAGTTTGGTGTAAAATTGAAATGTATACTCTTGTTAATGTCAAAGCATTGCATGCCCTGAGAAAATAACTTTTTTGTCTTGCTCAGCACAGGCATGAAACCAGTTTTAAACAACTCAGAATCATGTGGAAAGTTAACTTAAACTGTTAACATTAGGTTTGCACACAGTAGTTTGGTGTAAAATTGAAGTGTATACTATTGGTAATGTCAAAGCATGCATGTCCTGAGAAAACAACTTTTTTGTCTTGCTCAACAGAGGCATGAAATCAGTTTTTAAGAACTCAGAATCATGTTGAAAGTAAACTTAAGGTGTTTCCATTAGGTTTCCACACAGTAGTTTGGTGTAAGATTGAAATGTATACGCTTGGTAATGTCAAAGCGTTGTATGCCCTGAGAAAACAACTTTTTTGTCTTGCTCTGCAGAAGCATGAAACCAGTTTTAAACATCTCATAATCATGTGGAAAGTTAACTTAAACTGTTAACATTAGGTTTGCACACAGTAGTTTGGTGTAAAATTGAAGTGTATACTATTGGTAATGTCAAAGCATGCATGTCCTGAGAAAATAACTTTTTTGTCTTGCTCAGCAGAGGCATGAAACCAGTTTTAAACAACTCAGAATCATCTGGAAAGTTAACCTAAACTGTTAACATTAGGTTTGCACACAGTAGTTTGGTGTAAAATTGAAGTTTATACTATTGGTAATGTCAAAGCATGCATGTCCTGAGAAAACAACTTTTTTCTCTTGCTCAACAGAGGCATGAAATCAGTTTTTAAGAACTCAGAATCATGTGGAAAGTTAACTTAAGGTGTTTCCATTAGGTTTCCACACAGTAGTTTGGTGTAAAATTGAAATGTATACTATTGGTAATGTCAAGGCATTGTATGCCCTGAGAAAACAACTTTTGTTTCTTGCTCAACAGAAGCATGAAACATGTTTTAAACAACTCCGAATCATGTGAGAAGTTGATTTAAGGTGTTTGAATTAGGTTTGCACACAGTAGTTTGGTGTAAAATTGAGATGTATACTCTTGGTAATGTCAAAGCATTGCGTGCCCTGAGAAAATAACTTTTTTGTCTAGCTCAGCACAGGCATGAAACCAGTTTTAAACAACTCAGAATCATGTGGAAAGTTGATTTAAGGTGTCTCCATTAGGTTTCCACACAGCAGTTTGGTGTAAGATTGAAATGTATACGCTTGGTAATGTCAAAGCGTTGTATGCCCTGAGAAAACAACTTTTTTGTCTTGCTCTGCAGAAGCATGAAACCAGTTTTAAACATCTCATAATCATGTGGAAAGTTAACTTAAACTGTTAACATTAGGTTTGCACACAGTAGTTTGGTGTAAAGTTGAAGTGTATACTATTGGTAATGTCAAAGCATGCATGTCCTGAGAAAACAACTTTTTTGTCTTGCTCAACAGAGGCATGAAATCAGTTTTTAAGAACTCAGAATCATGTGGAAAGTTAACTTAAGGTGTTTCCATTAGGTTTCCACACAGTAGTTTGGTGTAACATTGAAATGTATACTATTGGTAATGTCAAAGCATTGCTTGCCCTGAGAAAACAACTTTTTTGTCTTGCTCAACAGAAGCATGAAACAGGTTTTAAACAACTCAGAATCATTTGGCAAGTAGATTTAAGGTGTTTGCATTAGGTTAACACACAGTAGTTTGGTGTAAAATTTAAATGTATACTATTGGAAATTTCATAGCATTATATGCCCTGAGAAAATAACTTTTTTGTCTTGCTCAGCAGAGGCATGAAACCAGTTTTAAACAACTCAGAATCATGTGGAAAGTTAACTTAAACTGTTAACATTAGGTTTGCACAGAGTAGTTTGGTGTAAAATTGAAATGTATACTCTTGGTAATGTCAAAGCGTTGTATGCCCTGACTAAACAACTTTTTTGTCTTGCTCTGCAGAAGCATGAAACCAGTTTTAAACATCTCATAATCATGTGGAAAGTTAACTTAAACTGTTAACATTAGGTTTGCACAGAGTAGTTTGGTGTAGAATTGAAATGTATACTATTGGTAATGACAAAGCATTGCATGCCCTGAGAAAATAACTTTTTTGTCTTGCTCAGCACAGGCATGAAACCAGTTTTAAACAACTCAGAATCATGTGGAAAGTTAACTTAAACTGTTAACATTAGGTTTGCACACAGTAGTTTGGTGTAAAATTGAAGTGTATACTATTGGTAATGACAAAGCATGCATGTCCTGAGAAAACAACTTTTTTGTCTTGCTCAACAGAGGCATGAAATCAGTTTTTAAGAACTCAGAATCATGTTGAAAGTTAACTTAAGGTGTTTCCATTAGGTTTCCACACAGTAGTTTGGTGTAAGATTGAAATGTATACGCTTGGTAATGTCAAAGCGTTGTATGCCCTGAGAAAACAACTTTTTTGTCTTGCTCTGCAGAAGCATGAAACCAGTTTTAAACATCTCATAATCATGTGGAAAGTTAACCTAAACTGTTAACATTAGGTTTGCACACAGTAGTTTGGTGTAAAATTGAAGTTTATACTATTGGTAATGTCAAAGCATGCATGTCCTGAGAAAACAACTTTTTTCTCTTGCTCAACAGAGGCATGAAATCAGTTTTTAAGAACTCAGAATCATGTGGAAAGTTAACTTAAGGTGTTTCCATTAGGTTTCCACACAGTAGTTTGGTGTAAAATTGAAATGTATACTATTGGTAATGTCAAGGCATTGTATGCCCTGAGAAAACAACTTTTGTTTCTTGCTCAACAGAAGCATGAAACATGTTTTAAACAACTCCGAATCATGTGAGAAGTTGATTTAAGGTGTTTGAATTAGGTTTGCACACAGTAGTTTGGTGTAAAATTGAGATGTATACTCTTGGTAATGTCAAAGCATTGCGTGCCCTGAGAAAATAACTTTTTTGTCTAGCTCAGCACAGGCATGAAACCAGTTTTAAACAACTCAGAATCATGTGGAAAGTTGATTTAAGGTGTCTCCATTAGGTTTCCACACAGCAGTTTGGTGTAAGATTGAAATGTATACGCTTGGTAATGTCAAAGCGTTGTATGCCCTGAGAAAACAACTTTTTTGTCTTGCTCTGCAGAAGCATGAAACCAGTTTTAAACATCTCATAATCATGTGGAAAGTTAACTTAAACTGTTAACATTAGGTTTGCACACAGTAGTTTGGTGTAAAGTTGAAGTGTATACTATTGGTAATGTCAAAGCATGCATGTCCTGAGAAAACAACTTTTTTGTCTTGCTCAACAGAGGCATGAAATCAGTTTTTAAGAACTCAGAATCATGTGGAAAGTTAACTTAAGGTGTTTCCATTAGGTTTCCACACAGTAGTTTGGTGTAACATTGAAATGTATACTATTGGTAATGTCAAAGCATTGCTTGCCCTGAGAAAACAACTTTTTTGTCTTGCTCAACAGAAGCATGAAACAGGTTTTAAACAACTCAGAATCATTTGGCAAGTAGATTTAAGGTGTTTGCATTAGGTTAACACACAGTAGTTTGGTGTAAAATTTAAATGTATACTATTGGAAATTTCATAGCATTATATGCCCTGAGAAAATAACTTTTTTGTCTTGCTCAGCAGAGGCATGAAACCAGTTTTAAACAACTCAGAATCATGTGGAAAGTTAACTTAAACTGTTAACATTAGGTTTGCACAGAGTAGTTTGGTGTAAAATTGAAATGTATACTCTTGGTAATGTCAAAGCGTTGTATGCCCTGACTAAACAACTTTTTTGTCTTGCTCTGCAGAAGCATGAAACCAGTTTTAAACATCTCATAATCATGTGGAAAGTTAACTTAAACTGTTAACATTAGGTTTGCACAGAGTAGTTTGGTGTAGAATTGAAATGTATACTATTGGTAATGACAAAGCATTGCATGCCCTGAGAAAATAACTTTTTTGTCTTGCTCAGCACAGGCATGAAACGAGTTTTAAACAACTCAGAATCATGTGGAAAGTTAACTTAAACTGTTAACATTAGGTTTGCACACAGTAGTTTGGTGTAAAATTGAAGTGTATACTATTGGTAATGACAAAGCATGCATGTCCTGAGAAAACAACTTTTTTGTCTTGCTCAACAGAGGCATGAAATCAGTTTTTAAGAACTCTGAATCATGAGGAAAGTTAACTTAAACTGTTAACATTAGGTTTCCACACAGTAGTTTGGTGTAAAATTGAAATGTATACTATTGGTAATGTCAAAGCATTGTATGCCCTGAGAAAACAACTTTTTTGTCTTGCTCAACAGAAGCATGAAACAGGTTTTAAACAACTCAGAATCATGTGAGAAGTTGATTTAAGGTGTTTGCATTAGGTTTGCACACAGTAGTTTGGTGTAAAATTGAAATGTATAGTCTTGGTAATGTCAAAGCATTGCATGCCCTGAGAAAATAACTTTTTTGTCCAGCTCAGCACAGGCATGAAACCAGTTTTAAAAAACTCAGAATCATGTGGAAAGTTGATTTAAGGTGTTTCCATTAGGTTTCCACACAGTAGTTTGGTGTAAAATTGAAATGTATAGTCTTGGTAATGTCAAAGCATTGCATGCCCTGAGAAAATAACTTTTTTGTCCAGCTCAGCACAGGCATGAAACCAGTTTTAAACAACTCATAATCATGTGGAAAGAAACTTAAACTGTTAACATTAGGTTTGCACACAGTAGTTTGGTGTAAAATTGAAATGTATACTCTTGGTAATGTCAAAGCGTTGTATGCCCTGAGAAAACAACTTTTTTGTCTTGCTCTGCAGAAGCATGAAACCAGTTTTAAACATCTCATAATCATGTGGAAAGAAACTTAAACTGTTAACATTAGGTTTGCACACAGTAGTTTGGTGTAAAATTGAAATGTATACTCTTGTTAATGTCAAAGCATTGCATGCCCTGAGAAAATAACTTTTTTGTCTTGCTCAGCACAGGCATGAAACCAGTTTTAAACAACTCAGAATCATGTGGAAAGTTAACTTAAACTGTTAACATTAGGTTTGCACACAGTAGTTTGGTGTAAAATTGAAGTGTATACTATTGGTAATGTCAAAGCATGCATGTCCTGAGAAAACAACTTTTTTGTCTTGCTCAACAGAGGCATGAAATCAGTTTTTAAGAACTCAGAATCATGTTGAAAGTAAACTTAAGGTGTTTCCATTAGGTTTCCACACAGTAGTTTGGTGTAAGATTGAAATGTATACGCTTGGTAATGTCAAAGCGTTGTATGCCCTGAGAAAACAACTTTTTTGTCTTGCTCTGCAGAAGCATGAAACCAGTTTTAAACATCTCATAATCATGTGGAAAGTTAACTTAAACTGTTAACATTAGGTTTGCACACAGTAGTTTGGTGTAAAATTGAAGTGTATACTATTGGTAATGTCAAAGCATGCATGTCCTGAGAAAATAACTTTTTTGTCTTGCTCAGCAGAGGCATGAAACCAGTTTTAAACAACTCAGAATCATCTGGAAAGTTAACCTAAACTGTTAACATTAGGTTTGCACACAGTAGTTTGGTGTAAAATTGAAGTTTATACTATTGGTAATGTCAAAGCATGCATGTCCTGAGAAAACAACTTTTTTCTCTTGCTCAACAGAGGCATGAAATCAGTTTTTAAGAACTCAGAATCATGTGGAAAGTTAACTTAAGGTGTTTCCATTAGGTTTCCACACAGTAGTTTGGTGTAAAATTGAAATGTATACTATTGGTAATGTCAAGGCATTGTATGCCCTGAGAAAACAACTTTTGTTTCTTGCTCAACAGAAGCATGAAACATGTTTTAAACAACTCCGAATCATGTGAGAAGTTGATTTAAGGTGTTTGAATTAGGTTTGCACACAGTAGTTTGGTGTAAAATTGAGATGTATACTCTTGGTAATGTCAAAGCATTGCGTGCCCTGAGAAAATAACTTTTTTGTCTAGCTCAGCACAGGCATGAAACCAGTTTTAAACAACTCAGAATCATGTGGAAAGTTGATTTAAGGTGTCTCCATTAGGTTTCCACACAGCAGTTTGGTGTAAGATTGAAATGTATACGCTTGGTAATGTCAAAGCGTTGTATGCCCTGAGAAAACAACTTTTTTGTCTTGCTCTGCAGAAGCATGAAACCAGTTTTAAACATCTCATAATCATGTGGAAAGTTAACTTAAACTGTTAACATTAGGTTTGCACACAGTAGTTTGGTGTAAAGTTGAAGTGTATACTATTGGTAATGTCAAAGCATGCATGTCCTGAGAAAACAACTTTTTTGTCTTGCTCAACAGAGGCATGAAATCAGTTTTTAAGAACTCAGAATCATGTGGAAAGTTAACTTAAGGTGTTTCCATTAGGTTTCCACACAGTAGTTTGGTGTAACATTGAAATGTATACTATTGGTAATGTCAAAGCATTGCTTGCCCTGAGAAAACAACTTTTTTGTCTTGCTCAACAGAAGCATGAAACAGGTTTTAAACAACTCAGAATCATTTGGCAAGTAGATTTAAGGTGTTTGCATTAGGTTAACACACAGTAGTTTGGTGTAAAATTTAAATGTATACTATTGGAAATTTCATAGCATTATATGCCCTGAGAAAATAACTTTTTTGTCTTGCTCAGCAGAGGCATGAAACCAGTTTTAAACAACTCAGAATCATGTGGAAAGTTAACTTAAACTGTTAACATTAGGTTTGCACAGAGTAGTTTGGTGTAAAATTGAAATGTATACTCTTGGTAATGTCAAAGCGTTGTATGCCCTGACTAAACAACTTTTTTGTCTTGCTCTGCAGAAGCATGAAACCAGTTTTAAACATCTCATAATCATGTGGAAAGTTAACTTAAACTGTTAACATTAGGTTTGCACAGAGTAGTTTGGTGTAGAATTGAAATGTATACTATTGGTAATGACAAAGCATTGCATGCCCTGAGAAAATAACTTTTTTGTCTTGCTCAGCACAGGCATGAAACCAGTTTTAAACAACTCAGAATCATGTGGAAAGTTAACTTAAACTGTTAACATTAGGTTTGCACACAGTAGTTTGGTGTAAAATTGAAGTGTATACTATTGGTAATGACAAAGCATGCATGTCCTGAGAAAACAACTTTTTTGTCTTGCTCAACAGAGGCATGAAATCAGTTTTTAAGAACTCTGAATCATGAGGAAAGTTAACTTAAACTGTTAACATTAGGTTTCCACACAGTAGTTTGGTGTAAAATTGAAATGTATACTATTGGTAATGTCAAAGCATTGTATGCCCTGAGAAAACAACTTTTTTGTCTTGCTCAACAGAAGCATGAAACAGGTTTTAAACAACTCAGAATCATGTGAGAAGTTGATTTAAGGTGTTTGCATTAGGTTTGCACACAGTAGTTTGGTGTAAAATTGAAATGTATAGTCTTGGTAATGTCAAAGCATTGCATGCCCTGAGAAAATAACTTTTTTGTCCAGCTCAGCACAGGCATGAAACCAGTTTTAAAAAACTCAGAATCATGTGGAAAGTTGATTTAAGGTGTTTCCATTAGGTTTCCACACAGTAGTTTGGTGTAAAATTGAAATGTATAGTCTTGGTAATGTCAAAGCATTGCATGCCCTGAGAAAATAACTTTTTTGTCCAGCTCAGCACAGGCATGAAACCAGTTTTAAACAACTCATAATCATGTGGAAAGAAACTTAAACTGTTAACATTAGGTTTGCACACAGTAGTTTGGTGTAAAATTGAAATGTATACTCTTGGTAATGTCAAAGCGTTGTATGCCCTGAGAAAACAACTTTTTTGTCTTGCTCTGCAGAAGCATGAAACCAGTTTTAAACATCTCATAATCATGTGGAAAGAAACTTAAACTGTTAACATTAGGTTTGCACACAGTAGTTTGGTGTAAAATTGAAATGTATACTCTTGTTAATGTCAAAGCATTGCATGCCCTGAGAAAATAACTTTTTTGTCTTGCTCAGCACAGGCATGAAACCAGTTTTAAACAACTCAGAATCATGTGGAAAGTTAACTTAAACTGTTAACATTAGGTTTGCACACAGTAGTTTGGTGTAAAATTGAAGTGTATACTATTGGTAATGTCAAAGCATGCATGTCCTGAGAAAACAACTTTTTTGTCTTGCTCAACAGAGGCATGAAATCAGTTTTTAAGAACTCAGAATCATGTTGAAAGTAAACTTAAGGTGTTTCCATTAGGTTTCCACACAGTAGTTTGGTGTAAGATTGAAATGTATACGCTTGGTAATGTCAAAGCGTTGTATGCCCTGAGAAAACAACTTTTTTGTCTTGCTCTGCAGAAGCATGAAACCAGTTTTAAACATCTCATAATCATGTGGAAAGTTAACTTAAACTGTTAACATTAGGTTTGCACACAGTAGTTTGGTGTAAAATTGAAGTGTATACTATTGGTAATGTCAAAGCATGCATGTCCTGAGAAAATAACTTTTTTGTCTTGCTCAGCAGAGGCATGAAACCAGTTTTAAACAACTCAGAATCATCTGGAAAGTTAACCTAAACTGTTAACATTAGGTTTGCACCCAGTAGTTTGGTGTAAAATTGAAATGTATACTCTTGGTAATGTCAAAGCATTGCATGCCCTGAGAAAATAACTTTGTTGTCTTGCTCAGCACAGGCATGAAACCAGTTTTAAACAACTCAGAATCATGTGGAAAGTTAACTTAAACTGTTAACATTAGGTTTGCACACAGTAGTTTGGTGTAAAATTGAAGTGTATACTATTGGTAATGTCAAAGCATGCATGTCCTGAGAAAACAACTTTTTTGTCTTGCTCAACAGAGGCATGAAATCAGTTTTTAAGAACTCAGAATCATGTGGAAAGTTAACTTAAGGTGTTTCCATTAGGTTTCCACACAGTAGTTTGGTGTAAAATTGAAATGTATACTATTGGTAATGTCAAGGCATTGTATGCCCTGAGAAAACAACTTTTTTGTCTTGCTCAACAGAGGCATGAAACATGTTTTAAACAACTCAGAATCATGTGAGAAGTTGATTTAAGGTGTTTGAATTAGGTTTGCACTCAGTAGTTTGGTGTAAAATTGAGAGGTATACTCTTGGTAATGTCAAAGCATTGCGTGCCCTGAGAAAATAACTTTTTTGTCTAGCTCAGCACAGGCATGAAACCAGTTTTAAACAACTCAGAATCATGTGGAAAGTTGATTTAAGGTGTCTCCATTAGGTTTCCACACAGCAGTTTGGTGTAAGATTGAAATGTATACGCTTGGTAATGTCAAAGCATTGTATGCCCTGAGAAAACAACTTTTTTGTCTTGCTCTGCAGAAGCATGAAACCAGTTTTAAACATCTCATAATCATGTGGAAAGTTAACTTAAACTGTTAACATTAGGTTTGCACACAGTAGTTTGGTGCAAAATTGAAGTGTATACTATTGGTAATGTCAAAGCATGCATGTCCTGAGAAAACAACTTTTTTGTCTTGCTCAACAGAGGCATGAAATCAGTTTTTAAGAACTCAGAATCATGTGGAAAGTTAACTTAAGGTGTTTCCATTAGGTTTCCACACAGTAGTTTGGTGTAACATTGAAATGTATAGTATTGGTAATGTCAAAGCATTGCTTGCCCTGAGAAAACAACTTTTTTGTCTTGCTCAACAGAAGCATGAAACAGGTTTTAAACAACTCAGAATCATTTGGGAAGTAGATTGAAGGTGTTTGCATTAGGTTAACACACAGTAGTTTGGTGTAAAATTTAAATGTATACTATTGGAAATGTCATAGCATTATATGCCCTGAGAAAATAACTTTTTTGTCTTGCTCAGCAGAGGCATGAAACCAGTTTTAAACAACTCAGAATCATGTGGAAAGTTAACTTAAACTGTTAACATTAGGTTTGCACCCAGTAGTTTGGTGTAAAAT
Organism: Mobula birostris; assembly: GCF_030028105.1. NCBI lineage: Eukaryota > Metazoa > Chordata > Chondrichthyes > Myliobatiformes > Myliobatidae > Mobula > Mobula birostris. The sequence continues at coordinate 118,812 of NW_027278278.1, forward strand.
TGAAATGTATACTATTGGTAATGTCAAAGCGTTGTATGCCCTGAGAAAACAACTTTTTTGTCTTGCTCTGCAGAAGCATGAAACCAGTTTTAAACATCTCATAATCATGTGGAAAGAAACTTAAACTGTTAACATTAGGTTTGCACACAGTAGTTTGGTGTAAAATTGAAATGTATACTCTTGGTAATGTCAAAGCATTGCATGCCCTGAGAAAATAACTTTTTTGTCTTGCTCAGCACAGGCATGAAACCAGTTTTAAACAACTCAGAATCATGTGGAAAGTTAACTTAAACTGTTAACATTAGGTTTGCACACAGTAGTTTGGTGTAAAATTGAAGTGTATACTATTGGTAATGTCAAAGCATGCATGTCCTGAGAAAACAACTTTTTTGTCTTGCTCAACAGAGGCATGAAATCAGTTTTTAAGAACTCAGAATCATGTTGAAAGTAAACTTAAGGTGTTTCCATTAGGTTTCCACACAGTAGTTTGGTGTAAGATTGAAATGTATACGCTTGGTAATGTCAAAGCGTTGTATGCCCTGAGAAAACAACTTTTTTGTCTTGCTCTGCAGAAGCATGAAACCAGTTTTAAACATCTCATAATCATTTGGAAAGTTAACCTAAACTGTTAACATTAGGTTTGCACACAGTAGTTTGGTGTAAAATTGAAGTTTATACTATTGGTAATGTCAAAGCATGCATGTCCTGAGAAAACAACTTTTTTCTCTTGCTCAACAGAGGCATGAAATCAGTTTTTAAGAACTCAGAATCATGTGGAAAGTTAACTTAAGGTGTTTCCATTAGGTTTCCACACAGTAGTTTGGTGTAAAATTGAAATGTATACTATTGGTAATGTCAAGGCATTGTATGCCCTGAGAAAACAACTTTTGTTTCTTGCTCAACAGAAGCATGAAACATGTTTTAAACAACTCCGAATCATGTGAGAAGTTGATTTAAGGTGTTTGAATTAGGTTTGCACACAGTAGTTTGGTGTAAAATTGAGATGTATACTCTTGGTAATGTCAAAGCATTGCGTGCCCTGAGAAAATAACTTTTTTGTCTAGCTCAGCACAGGCATGAAACCAGTTTTAAACAACTCAGAATCATGTGGAAAGTTGATTTAAGGTGTCTCCATTAGGTTTCCACACAGCAGTTTGGTGTAAGATTGAAATGTATACGCTTGGTAATGTCAAAGCGTTGTATGCCCTGAGAAAACAACTTTTTTGTCTTGCTCTGCAGAAGCATGAAACCAGTTTTAAACATCTCATAATCATGTGGAAAGTTAACTTAAACTGTTAACATTAGGTTTGCACACAGTAGTTTGGTGTAAAGTTGAAGTGTATACTATTGGTAATGTCAAAGCATGCATGTCCTGAGAAAACAACTTTTTTGTCTTGCTCAACAGAGGCATGAAATCAGTTTTTAAGAACTCAGAATCATGTGGAAAGTTAACTTAAGGTGTTTCCATTAGGTTTCCACACAGTAGTTTGGTGTAACATTGAAATGTATACTATTGGTAATGTCAAAGCATTGCTTGCCCTGAGAAAACAACTTTTTTGTCTTGCTCAACAGAAGCATGAAACAGGTTTTAAACAACTCAGAATCATTTGGCAAGTAGATTTAAGGTGTTTGCATTAGGTTAACACACAGTAGTTTGGTGTAAAATTTAAATGTATACTATTGGAAATGTCATAGCATTATATGCCCTGAGAAAATAACTTTTTTGTCTTGCTCAGCAGAGGCATGAAACCAGTTTTAAACAACTCAGAATCATGTGGAAAGTTAACTTAAACTGTTAACATTAGGTTTGCACCCAGTAGTTTGGTGTAAAATTGAAATGTATACTATTGGTAATGTCAAAGCGTTGTATGCCCTGAGAAAACAACTTTTTTGTCTTGCTCTGCAGAAGCATGAAACCAGTTTTAAACATCTCATAATCATGTGGAAAGAAACTTAAACTGTTAACATTAGGTTTGCACACAGTAGTTTGGTGTAAAATTGAAATGTATACTCTTGGTAATGTCAAAGCATTGCATGCCCTGAGAAAATAACTTTTTTGTCTTGCTCAGCACAGGCATGAAACCAGTTTTAAACAACTCAGAATCATGTGGAAAGTTAACTTAAACTGTTAACATTAGGTTTGCACACAGTAGTTTGGTGTAAAATTGAAGTGTATACTATTGGTAATGTCAAAGCATGCATGTCCTGAGAAAACAACTTTTTTGTCTTGCTCAACAGAGGCATGAAATCAGTTTTTAAGAACTCAGAATCATGTTGAAAGTAAACTTAAGGTGTTTCCATTAGGTTTCCACACAGTAGTTTGGTGTAAGATTGAAATGTATACGCTTGGTAATGTCAAAGCGTTGTATGCCCTGAGAAAACAACTTTTTTGTCTTGCTCTGCAGAAGCATGAAACCAGTTTTAAACATCTCATAATCATGTGGAAAGTTAACCTAAACTGTTAACATTAGGTTTGCACACAGTAGTTTGGTGTAAAATTGAAGTTTATACTATTGGTAATGTCAAAGCATGCATGTCCTGAGAAAACAACTTTTTTCTCTTGCTCAACAGAGGCATGAAATCAGTTTTTAAGAACTCAGAATCATGTGGAAAGTTAACTTAAGGTGTTTCCATTAGGTTTCCACACAGTAGTTTGGTGTAAAATTGAAATGTATACTATTGGTAATGTCAAGGCATTGTATGCCCTGAGAAAACAACTTTTGTTTCTTGCTCAACAGAAGCATGAAACATGTTTTAAACAACTCCGAATCATGTGAGAAGTTGATTTAAGGTGTTTGAATTAGGTTTGCACACAGTAGTTTGGTGTAAAATTGAGATGTATACTCTTGGTAATGTCAAAGCATTGCGTGCCCTGAGAAAATAACTTTTTTGTCTAGCTCACCACAGGCATGAAACCAGTTTTAAACAACTCAGAATCATGTGGAAAGTTGATTTAAGGTGTCTCCATTAGGTTTCCACACAGCAGTTTGGTGTAAGATTGAAATGTATACGCTTGGTAATGTCAAAGCGTTGTATGCCCTGAGAAAACAACTTTTTTGTCTTGCTCTGCAGAAGCATGAAACCAGTTTTAAACATCTCATAATCATGTGGAAAGTTAACTTAAACTGTTAACATTAGGTTTGCACACAGTAGTTTGGTGTAAAGTTGAAGTGTATACTATTGGTAATGTCAAAGCATGCATGTCCTGAGAAAACAACTTTTTTGTCTTGCTCAACAGAGGCATGAAATCAGTTTTTAAGAACTCAGAATCATGTGGAAAGTTAACTTAAGGTGTTTCCATTAGGTTTCCACACAGTAGTTTGGTGTAACATTGAAATGTATACTATTGGTAATGTCAAAGCATTGCTTGCCCTGAGAAAACAACTTTTTTGTCTTGCTCAACAGAAGCATGAAACAGGTTTTAAACAACTCAGAATCATTTGGCAAGTAGATTTAAGGTGTTTGCATTAGGTTAACACACAGTAGTTTGGTGTAAAATTTAAATGTATACTATTGGAAATTTCATAGCATTATATGCCCTGAGAAAATAACTTTTTTGTCTTGCTCAGCAGAGGCATGAAACCAGTTTTAAACAACTCAGAATCATGTGGAAAGTTAACTTAAACTGTTAACATTAGGTTTGCACAGAGTAGTTTGGTGTAAAATTGAAATGTATACTCTTGGTAATGTCAAAGCGTTGTATGCCCTGACTAAACAACTTTTTTGTCTTGCTCTGCAGAAGCATGAAACCAGTTTTAAACATCTCATAATCATGTGGAAAGTTAACTTAAACTGTTAACATTAGGTTTGCACAGAGTAGTTTGGTGTAGAATTGAAATGTATACTATTGGTAATGACAAAGCATTGCATGCCCTGAGAAAATAACTTTTTTGTCTTGCTCAGCACAGGCATGAAACGAGTTTTAAACAACTCAGAATCATGTGGAAAGTTAACTTAAACTGTTAACATTAGGTTTGCACACAGTAGTTTGGTGTAAAATTGAAGTGTATACTATTGGTAATGACAAAGCATGCATGTCCTGAGAAAACAACTTTTTTGTCTTGCTCAACAGAGGCATGAAATCAGTTTTTAAGAACTCTGAATCATGAGGAAAGTTAACTTAAACTGTTAACATTAGGTTTCCACACAGTAGTTTGGTGTAAAATTGAAATGTATACTATTGGTAATGTCAAAGCATTGTATGCCCTGAGAAAACAACTTTTTTGTCTTGCTCAACAGAAGCATGAAACAGGTTTTAAACAACTCAGAATCATGTGAGAAGTTGATTTAAGGTGTTTGCATTAGGTTTGCACACAGTAGTTTGGTGTAAAATTGAAATGTATAGTCTTGGTAATGTCAAAGCATTGCATGCCCTGAGAAAATAACTTTTTTGTCCAGCTCAGCACAGGCATGAAACCAGTTTTAAAAAACTCAGAATCATGTGGAAAGTTGATTTAAGGTGTTTCCATTAGGTTTCCACACAGTAGTTTGGTGTAAAATTGAAATGTATAGTCTTGGTAATGTCAAAGCATTGCATGCCCTGAGAAAATAACTTTTTTGTCCAGCTCAGCACAGGCATGAAACCAGTTTTAAACAACTCATAATCATGTGGAAAGAAACTTAAACTGTTAACATTAGGTTTGCACACAGTAGTTTGGTGTAAAATTGAAATGTATACTCTTGGTAATGTCAAAGCGTTGTATGCCCTGAGAAAACAACTTTTTTGTCTTGCTCTGCAGAAGCATGAAACCAGTTTTAAACATCTCATAATCATGTGGAAAGAAACTTAAACTGTTAACATTAGGTTTGCACACAGTAGTTTGGTGTAAAATTGAAATGTATACTCTTGTTAATGTCAAAGCATTGCATGCCCTGAGAAAATAACTTTTTTGTCTTGCTCAGCACAGGCATGAAACCAGTTTTAAACAACTCAGAATCATGTGGAAAGTTAACTTAAACTGTTAACATTAGGTTTGCACACAGTAGTTTGGTGTAAAATTGAAGTGTATACTATTGGTAATGTCAAAGCATGCATGTCCTGAGAAAACAACTTTTTTGTCTTGCTCAACAGAGGCATGAAATCAGTTTTTAAGAACTCAGAATCATGTTGAAAGTAAACTTAAGGTGTTTCCATTAGGTTTCCACACAGTAGTTTGGTGTAAGATTGAAATGTATACGCTTGGTAATGTCAAAGCGTTGTATGCCCTGAGAAAACAACTTTTTTGTCTTGCTCTGCAGAAGCATGAAACCAGTTTTAAACATCTCATAATCATGTGGAAAGTTAACTTAAACTGTTAACATTAGGTTTGCACACAGTAGTTTGGTGTAAAATTGAAGTGTATACTATTGGTAATGTCAAAGCATGCATGTCCTGAGAAAATAACTTTTTTGTCTTGCTCAGCAGAGGCATGAAACCAGTTTTAAACAACTCAGAATCATCTGGAAAGTTAACCTAAACTGTTAACATTAGGTTTGCACCCAGTAGTTTGGTGTAAAATTGAAATGTATACTCTTGGTAATGTCAAAGCATTGCATGCCCTGAGAAAATAACTTTGTTGTCTTGCTCAGCACAGGCATGAAACCAGTTTTAAACAACTCAGAATCATGTGGAAAGTTAACTTAAACTGTTAACATTAGGTTTGCACACAGTAGTTTGGTGTAAAATTGAAGTGTATACTATTGGTAATGTCAAAGCATGCATGTCCTGAGAAAACAACTTTTTTGTCTTGCTCAACAGAGGCATGAAATCAGTTTTTAAGAACTCAGAATCATGTGGAAAGTTAACTTAAGGTGTTTCCATTAGGTTTCCACACAGTAGTTTGGTGTAAAATTGAAATGTATACTATTGGTAATGTCAAGGCATTGTATGCCCTGAGAAAACAACTTTTTTGTCTTGCTCAACAGAGGCATGAAACATGTTTTAAACAACTCAGAATCATGTGAGAAGTTGATTTAAGGTGTTTGAATTAGGTTTGCACACAGTAGTTTGGTGTAAAATTGAGAGGTATACTCTTGGTAATGTCAAAGCATTGCGTGCCCTGAGAAAATAACTTTTTTGTCTAGCTCAGCACAGGCATGAAACCAGTTTTAAACAACTCAGAATCATGTGGAAAGTTGATTTAAGGTGTCTCCATTAGGTTTCCACACAGCAGTTTGGTGTAAGATTGAAATGTATACGCTTGGTAATGTCAAAGCATTGTATGCCCTGAGAAAACAACTTTTTTGTCTTGCTCTGCAGAAGCATGAAACCAGTTTTAAACATCTCATAATCATGTGGAAAGTTAACTTAAACTGTTAACATTAGGTTTGCACACAGTAGTTTGGTGCAAAATTGAAGTGTATACTATTGGTAATGTCAAAGCATGCATGTCCTGAGAAAACAACTTTTTTGTCTTGCTCAACAGAGGCATGAAATCAGTTTTTAAGAACTCAGAATCATGTGGAAAGTTAACTTAAGGTGTTTCCATTAGGTTTCCACACAGTAGTTTGGTGTAACATTGAAATGTATAGTATTGGTAATGTCAAAGCATTGCTTGCCCTGAGAAAACAACTTTTTTGTCTTGCTCAACAGAAGCATGAAACAGGTTTTAAACAACTCAGAATCATTTGGGAAGTAGATTTAAGGTGTTTGCATTAGGTTAACACACAGTAGTTTGGTGTAAAATTTAAATGTATACTATTGGAAATGTCATAGCATTATATGCCCTGAGAAAATAACTTTTTTGTCTTGCTCAGCAGAGGCATGAAACCAGTTTTAAACAACTCAGAATCATGTGGAAAGTTAACTTAAACTGTTAACATTAGGTTTGCACCCAGTAGTTTGGTGTAAAATTGAAATGTATACTATTGGTAATGTCAAAGCGTTGTATGCCCTGAGAAAACAACTTTTTTGTCTTGCTCTGCAGAAGCATGAAACCAGTTTTAAACATCTCATAATCATGTGGAAAGAAACTTAAACTGTTAACATTAGGTTTGCACACAGTAGTTTGGTGTAAAATTGAAATGTATACTCTTGGTAATGTCAAAGCATTGCATGCCCTGAGAAAATAACTTTTTTGTCTTGCTCAGCACAGGCATGAAACCAGTTTTAAACAACTCAGAATCATGTGGAAAGTTAACTTAAACTGTTAACATTAGGTTTGCACACAGTAGTTTGGTGTAAAATTGAAGTGTATACTATTGGTAATGTCAAAGCATGCATGTCCTGAGAAAACAACTTTTTTGTCTTGCTCAACAGAGGCATGAAATCAGTTTTTAAGAACTCAGAATCATGTTGAAAGTAAACTTAAGGTGTTTCCATTAGGTTTCCACACAGTAGTTTGGTGTAAGATTGAAATGTATACGCTTGGTAATGTCAAAGCGTTGTATGCCCTGAGAAAACAACTTTTTTGTCTTGCTCTGCAGAAGCATGAAACCAGTTTTAAACATCTCATAATCATGTGGAAAGTTAACTTAAACTGTTAACATTAGGTTTGCACACAGTAGTTTGGTGTAAAATTGAAGTGTATACTCTTGGTAATGTCAAAGCATTGCATGCCCTGAGAAAATAACTTTTTTGTCTTGCTCAGCACAGGCATGAAACCAGTTTTAAACAACTCAGAATCATGTGGAAAGTTAACTTAAACTGTTAAGATTAGGTTTGCACACAATAGTTTGGTGTAACATCGAAGTCTATACTATTGGTAATGTCAAAGCATGCATGTCCTGAGAAAACAACTTTTTTGTCTTGCTGAACAGAGGCATGAAATCAGTTTTTAAGAACTCAGAATCATGTGGAAAGTTAACTTAAGGTGTTTTTATTAGGTTTCCACACAGTAGTTTCGTGTAAAATTGAAATGTATACTATTGGTAATGTCAAGGCATTGTATGCCCTGAGAAAACAACTTTTTTGTCTTGCTCAACAGAGGCATGAAACATGTTTTAAACAACTCAGAATCATGTGAGAAGTTGATTTAAGGTGTCTGCATTAGGTTTCCACACAGCAGTTTGGTGTAAGATTGAAATGTATACGCTTGGTAATGTCAAAGCGTTGTATGCCCTGAGAAAACAACTTTTTTGTCTTGCTCTGCAGAAGCATGAAACCAGTTTTAAACATCTCATAATCATGTGGAAAGTTAACTTAAACTGTTAACATTAGGTTTGCACACAGTAGTTTGGTGTAAAATTGAAGTGTATTCTATTGGTAATGTCAAAGCATGCATGTCCTGAGAAAACAACTTTTTTGTCTTGCTCAACAGAGGCATGAAATCAGTTTTTAAGAACTCAGAATCATGTGGAAAGTTAACTTAAGGTGTTTCCATTAGGTTTCCACACAGTAGTTTGGTGTAACATTGAAATGTATACTATTGGTAATGTCAAAGCATTGCTTGCCCTGAGAAAACAACTTTTTTGTCTTGCTCAACAGAAGCATGAAACAGGTTTTAAAAAACTCAGAATCATTTGGGAAGTAGATTTAAGGTGTTTGCATTAGGTTAACACACAGTAGTTTGGTGTAAAATTTAAATGTATACTCTTGGAAATGTCATAGCATTATATGCCCTGAGAAAATAACTTTTTTGTCTTGCTCAGCAGAGGCATGAAACCAGTTTTAAACAACTCAGAATCATGTGGAAAGTTAACTTAAACTGTTAACATTAGGTTTGCACGCAGTAGTTTGGTGTAAAATTGAAATGTATACTATTGGTAATGTCAAAGCGTTCTATGCCCTGAGAAAACAACTTTTTTGTCTTGCTCTGCAGAAGCATGAAACCAGTTTTAAACATCTCATAATCATGTGGAAAGAAACTTAAACTGTTAACATTAGGTTTGCACACAGTAGTTTGGTGTAAAATTGAAATGATTACTCTTGGTAATGTCAAAGCATTGCATGCCCTGAGAAAATAACTTTTTTGTCTTGCTCAGCACAGGCATGAAACCAGTTTTAAACAACTCAGAATCATGTGGAAAGTTAACTTAAACTGTTAACATTAGGTTTGCACACAGTAGTTTAGTGTAAAATTGAAGTGTATACTATTGGTAATGACAAAGCATGCATGTCCTGAGAAAACAACTTTTTTGTCTTCCTCAACAGAGGCATGAAATCAGTTTTTAAGAACTCAGAATCATGTGGAAAGTTAACTTAAGGTGTTTCCATTAGGTTTACACACAGTAGTTTGGTGTAAAATTGAAATGTATACTATTGGTAATGTCAAAGCATTGTATGCCCTGAGAAAACAACTTTGTTTCTTGCTCAACAGAAGCATGAAACAGGTTTTAAACAACTCGTAATCATGTGAGAAGTTGATTTAAGGTGTTTGCATTAGGTTTGCAGAAAGTAGTTTGGTGTAAAATTGAAATATATACTCTTGGTAATGTCAAAGCATTGCATGCCCTGAGAAAATAACTTTTTTGTCTTGCTCAGCACAGGCATGAAAGCAGTTTTAAACAACTCAGAATCATGTGGAAAGTTAACTTAAACTGTTAACATTAGGTTTGCACCCAGTAGTTTGGTGTAAGATTGAAATGTATACGCTTGGTAATGTCAAAGCGTTGTATGCCCTGACAAAACAACTTTTTTGTCTTGCTCTGCAGAAGCATGAAACCAGTTTTAAACATCTCATAATCATGTGGAAAGTTAACTTAAACTGTTAACATTAGGTTTGCACCCAGTAGTTTGGTGTAAAATTGAAATGTATACTCTTGGTAATGTCAAAGCATTGCATGCCCTGAGAAAATAACTTTGTTGTCTTGCTCAGCACAGGCATGAAACCAGTTTTAAACAACTCAGAATCATGTGGAAAGTTAACTTAAACTGTTAACATTAGGTTTGCACACAGTAGTTTGGTGTAAAATTGAAGTCTATACTATTGGTAATGTCAAAGCATGCATGTCCTGAGAAAACAACTTTTTTGTCTTGCTCAACAGAGGCATGAAATCAGTTTTTAAGAACTCAGAATCATGTGGAAAGTTAACTTAAGGTGTTTCCATTAGGTTTCCACACAGTAGTTTGGTGTAAAATTGAAATGTATACTATTGGTAATGTCAAGGCATTGTATGCCCTGAGAAAACAACTTTTTTGTCTTGCTCAACAGAGGCATGAAACATGTTTTAAACAACTCAGAATCATGTGAGAAGTTGATTTAAGGTGTTTGAATTAGGTTTGCACACAGTAGTTTGGTGTAAAATTGAGAGGTATACTCTTGGTAATGTCAAAGCATTGCGTGCCCTGAGAAAATAACTTTTTTGTCTAGCTCAGCACAGGCATGAAACCAGTTTTAAACAACTCAGAATCATGTGGAAAGTTGATTTAAGGTGTCTCCATTAGGTTTCCACACAGCAGTTTGGTGTAAGATTGAAATGTATACGCTTGGTAATGTCAAAGCATTGTATGCCCTGAGAAAACAACTTTTTTGTCTTGCTCTGCAGAAGCATGAAACCAGTTTTAAACATCTCATAATCATGTGGAAAGTTAACTTAAACTGTTAACATTAGGTTTGCACACAGTAGTTTGGTGCAAAATTGAAGTGTATACTATTGGTAATGTCAAAGCATGCATGTCCTGAGAAAACAACTTTTTTGTCTTGCTCAACAGAGGCATGAAATCAGTTTTTAAGAACTCAGAATCATGTGGAAAGTTAACTTAAGGTGTTTCCATTAGGTTTCCACACAGTAGTTTGGTGTAACATTGAAATGTATAGTATTGGTAATGTCAAAGCATTGCTTGCCCTGAGAAAACAACTTTTTTGTCTTGCTCAACAGAAGCATGAAACAGGTTTTAAACAACTCAGAATCATTTGGGAAGTAGATTTAAGGTGTTTGCATTAGGTTAACACACAGTAGTTTGGTGTAAAATTTAAATGTATACTATTGGAAATGTCATAGCATTATATGCCCTGAGAAAATAACTTTTTTGTCTTGCTCAGCAGAGGCATGAAACCAGTTTTAAACAACTCAGAATCATGTGGAAAGTTAACTTAAACTGTTAACATTAGGTTTGCACCCAGTAGTTTGGTGTAAAATTGAAATGTATACTATTGGTAATGTCAAAGCGTTGTATGCCCTGAGAAAACAACTTTTTTGTCTTGCTCTGCAGAAGCATGAAACCAGTTTTAAACATCTCATAATCATGTGGAAAGAAACTTAAACTGTTAACATTAGGTTTGCACACAGTAGTTTGGTGTAAAATTGAAATGTATACTCTTGGTAATGTCAAAGCATTGCATGCCCTGAGAAAATAACTTTTTTGTCTTGCTCAGCACAGGCATGAAACCAGTTTTAAACAACTCAGAATCATGTGGAAAGTTAACTTAAACTGTTAACATTAGGTTTGCACACAGTAGTTTGGTGTAAAATTGAAGTGTATACTATTGGTAATGTCAAAGCATGCATGTCCTGAGAAAACAACTTTTTTGTCTTGCTCAACAGAGGCATGAAATCAGTTTTTAAGAACTCAGAATCATGTTGAAAGTAAACTTAAGGTGTTTCCATTAGGTTTCCACACAGTAGTTTGGTGTAAGATTGAAATGTATACGCTTGGTAATGTCAAAGCGTTGTATGCCCTGAGAAAACAACTTTTTTGTCTTGCTCTGCAGAAGCATGAAACCAGTTTTAAACATCTCATAATCATGTGGAAAGTTAACTTAAACTGTTAACATTAGGTTTGCACACAGTAGTTTGGTGTAAAATTGAAGTGTATACTCTTGGTAATGTCAAAGCATTGCATGCCCTGAGAAAATAACTTTTTTGTCTTGCTCAGCACAGGCATGAAACCAGTTTTAAACAACTCAGAATCATGTGGAAAGTTAACTTAAACTGTTAACATTAGGTTTGCACACAATAGTTTGGTGTAACATCGAAGTCTATACTATTGGTAATGTCAAAGCATGCATGTCCTGAGAAAACAACTTTTTTGTCTTGCTGAACAGAGGCATGAAATCAGTTTTTAAGAACTCAGAATCATGTGGAAAGTTAACTTAAGGTGTTTTTATTAGGTTTCCACACAGTAGTTTCGTGTAAAATTGAAATGTATACTATTGGTAATGTCAAGGCATTGTATGCACTGAGAAAACAACTTCTTTGTCTTGCTCAACAGAGGCATGAAACATGTTTTAAACAACTCAGAATCATGTGAGAAGTTGATTTAAGGTGTCTGCATTAGGTTTCCACACAGCAGTTTGGTGTAAGATTGAAATGTATACGCTTGGTAATGTCAAAGCGTTGTATGCCCTGAGAAAACAACTTTTTTGTCTTGCTCTGCAGAAGCATGAAACCAGTTTTAAACAACTCAGAATCATGTGGAAAGTTAACTTAAACTGTTAACATTAGGTTTGCACGCAGTAGTTTGGTGTAAAATTGAAATGTATACTATTGGTAATGTCAAAGCGTTCTATGCCCTGAGAAAACAACTTTTTTGTCTTGCTCTGCAGAAGCATGAAACCAGTTTTAAACATCTCATAATCATGTGGAAAGAAACTTAAACTGTTAACATTAGGTTTGCACACAGTAGTTTGGTGTAAAATTGAAATGATTACTCTTGGTAATGTCAAAGCATTGCATGCCCTGAGAAAATAACTTTTTTGTCTTGCTCAGCACAGGCATGAAACCAGTTTTAAACAACTCAGAATCATGTGGAAAGTTAACTTAAACTGTTAACATTAGGTTTGCACACAGTAGTTTGGTGTAAAATTGAAGTGTATACTATTGGTAATGACAAAGCATGCATGTCCTGAGAAAACAACTTTTTTGTCTTCCTCAACAGAGGCATGAAATCAGTTTTTAAGAACTCAGAATCATGTGGAAAGTTAACTTAAGGTGTTTCCATTAGGTTTACACACAGTAGTTTGGTGTAAAATTGAAATGTATACTATTGGTAATGTCAAAGCATTGTATGCCCTGAGAAAACAACTTTGTTTCTTGCTCAACAGAAGCATGAAACAGGTTTTAAACAACTCGTAATCATGTGAGAAGTTGATTTAAGGTGTTTGCATTAGGTTTGCAGAAAGTAGTTTGGTGTAAAATTGAAATATATACTCTTGGTAATGTCAAAGCATTGCATGCCCTGAGAAAATAACTTTTTTGTCTTGCTCAGCACAGGCATGAAAGCAGTTTTAAACAACTCAGAATCATGTGGAAAGTTAACTTAAACTGTTAACATTAGGTTTGCACCCAGTAGTTTGGTGTAAGATTGAAATGTATACGCTTGGTAATGTCAAAGCGTTGTATGCCCTGACAAAACAACTTTTTTGTCTTGCTCTGCAGAAGCATGAAACCAGTTTTAAACATCTCATAATCATGTGGAAAGTTAACTTAAACTGTTAACATTAGGTTTGCACACAGTAGTTTGGTGTAAAATTGAAGTGTATACTATTGGTAATGTCAAAGCATGCATGTCCTGAGAAAACAACTTTTTTGTCTTGCTCAACAGAGGCATGAAATCAGTTTTTAAGAACTCAGAATCATGTTGAAAGTAAACTTAAGGTGTTTCCATTAGGTTTCCACACAGTAGTTTGGTGTAAGATTGAAATGTATACGCTTGGTAATGTCAAAGCGTTGTATGCCCTGAGAAAACAACTTTTTTGTCTTGCTCTGCAGAAGCATGAAACCAGTTTTAAACATCTCATAATCATGTGGAAAGTTAACTTAAACTGTTAACATTAGGTTTGCGCACAGTAGTTTGGTGTAAAATTGAAGTGTATACTATTGGTAATGTCAAAGCATGCATGTCCTGAGAAAATAACTTTTTTGTCTTGCTCAGCAGAGGCATGAAACCAGTTTTAAACAACTCAGAATCATCTGGAAAGTTAACCTAAACTGTTAACATTAGGTTTGCACACAGTAGTTTGGTGTAAAATTGAAGTTTATACTATTGGTAATGTCAAAGCATGCATGTCCTGAGAAAACAACTTTTTTCTCTTGCTCAACAGAGGCATGAAATCAGTTTTTAAGAACTCAGAATCATGTGGAAAGTTAACTTAAGGTGTTTCCATTAGGTTTCCACACAGTAGTTTGGTGTAAAATTGAAATGTATACTATTGGTAATGTCAAGGCATTGTATGCCCTGAGAAAACAACTTTTGTTTCTTGCTCAACAGAAGCATGAAACATGTTTTAAACAACTCAGAATCATGTGAGAAGTTGATTTAAGGTGTTTGAATTAGGTTTGCACACAGTAGTTTGGTGTAAAATTGAGATGTATACTCTTGGTAATGTCAAAGCATTGCGTGCCCTGAGAAAATAACTTTTTTGTCTAGCTCAGCACAGGCATGAAACCAGTTTTAAACAACTCAGAATCATGTGGAAAGTTGATTTAAGGTGTCTCCATTAGGTTTCCACACAGCAGTTTGGTGTAAGATTGAAATGTATACGCTTGGTAATGTCAAAGCGTTGTATGCCCTGAGAAAACAACTTTTTTGTCTTGCTCTGCAGAAGCATGAAACCAGTTTTAAACATCTCATAATCATGTGGAAAGTTAACTTAAACTGTTAACATTAGGTTTGCACACAGTAGTTTGGTGTAAAGTTGAAGTGTATACTATTGGTAATGTCAAAGCATGCATGTCCTGAGAAAACAACTTTTTTGTCTTGCTCAACAGAGGCATGAAATCAGTTTTTAAGAACTCAGAATCATGTGGAAAGTTAACTTAAGGTGTTTCCATTAGGTTTCCACACAGTAGTTTGGTGTAACATTGAAATGTATACTATTGGTAATGTCAAAGCATTGCTTGCCCTGAGAAAACAACTTTTTTGTCTTGCTCAACAGAAGCATGAAACAGGTTTTAAACAACTCAGAATCATTTGGGAAGTAGATTTAAGGTGTTTGCATTAGGTTAACACACAGTAGTTTGGTGTAAAATTTAAATGTATACTATTGGAAATTTCATAGCATTATATGCCCTGAGAAAATAACTTTTTTGTCTTGCTCAGCAGAGGCATGAAACCAGTTTTAAACAACTCAGAATCATGTGGAAAGTTAACTTAAACTGTTAACATTAGGTTTGCACAGAGTAGTTTGGTGTAAAATTGAAATGTATACTCTTGGTAATGTCAAAGCGTTGTATGCCCTGACTAAACAACTTTTTTGTCTTGCTCTGCAGAAGCATGAAACCAGTTTTAAACATCTCATAATCATGTGGAAAGTTAACTTAAACTGTTAACATTAGGTTTGCACAGAGTAGTTTGGTGTAGAATTGAAATGTATACTATTGGTAATGACAAAGCATTGCATGCCCTGAGAAAACAACTTTTTTGTCTTGCTCAACAGAAGCATGAAACAGGTTTTAAACAACTCAGAATCATGTGGAAAGTTAACTTAAACTGTTAACATTAGGTTTGCACACAGTAGTTTCGTGTAAAATTGAAGTGTATACTATTGGTAATGTCAAAGCATGCATGTCCTGAGAAAACAACTTTTTTGTCTTGCTCAACAGAGGCATGAAATCAGTTTTTAAGAACTCAGAATCATGAGGAAAGTTAACTTAAACTGTTAACATTAGGTTTCCACACAGTAGTTTGGTGTAAAATTGAAATGTATACTATTGGTAATGTCAAAGCATTGTATGCCCTGAGAAAACAACTTTTTTGTCTTGCTCAACAGAAGCATGAAACAGGTTTTAAACAACTCAGAATCATGTGAGAAGTTGATTTAAGGTGTTTGCATTAGGTTTGCACACAGTAGTTTGGTGTAAAATTGAAATGTATACTATTGGTAATGTCAAAGCGTTCTATGCCCTGAGAAAACAACTTTTTTGTCTTGCTCTGCAGAAGCATGAAACCAGTTTTAAACATCTCATAATCATGTGGAAAGAAACTTAAACTGTTAACATTAGGTTTGCACACAGTAGTTTGGTGTAAAATTGAAATGATTACTCTTGGTAATGTCAAAGCATTGCATGCCCTGAGAAAATAACTTTTTTGTCTTGCTCAGCACAGGCATGAAACCAGTTTTAAACAACTCAGAATCATGTGGAAAGTTAACTTAAACTGTTAACATTAGGTTTGCACACAGTAGTTTGGTGTAAAATTGAAGTGTATACTATTGGTAATGACAAAGCATGCATGTCCTGAGAAAACAACTTTTTTGTCTTCCTCAACAGAGGCATGAAATCAGTTTTTAAGAACTCAGAATCATGTGGAAAGTTAACTTAAGGTGTTTCCATTAGGTTTACACACAGTAGTTTGGTGTAAAATTGAAATGTATACTATTGGTAATGTCAAAGCATTGTATGCCCTGAGAAAACAACTTTGTTTCTTGCTCAACAGAAGCATGAAACAGGTTTTAAACAACTCGTAATCATGTGAGAAGTTGATTTAAGGTGTTTGCATTAGGTTTGCAGAAAGTAGTTTGGTGTAAAATTGAAATATATACTCTTGGTAATGTCAAAGCATTGCATGCCCTGAGAAAATAACTTTTTTGACTTGCTCAGCACAGGCATGAAAGCAGTTTTAAACAACTCAGAATCATGTGGAAAGTTAACTTAAACTGTTAACATTAGGTTTGCACCCAGTAGTTTGGTGTAAGATTGAAATGTATACGCTTGGTAATGTCAAAGCGTTGTATGCCCTGACAAAACAACTTTTTTGTCTTGCTCTGCAGAAGCATGAAACCAGTTTTAAACATCTCATAATCATGTGGAAAGTTAACTTAAACTGTTAACATTAGGTTTGCACACAGTAGTTTGGTGTAAAATTGAAGTGTATACTATTGGTAATGTCAAAGCATGCATGTCCTGAGAAAACAACTTTTTTGTCTTGCTCAACAGAGGCATGAAATCAGTTTTTAAGAACTCAGAATCATGTGGAAAGTTAACTTAAGGTGTTTCCATTAGGTTTCCACACAGTAGTTTGGTGTAAAATTGAAATGTATACTATTGGTAATGTCAAGGCATTGTATGCCCTGAGAAAACAACTTTTGTTTCTTGCTCAACAGAAGCATGAAACATGTTTTAAACAACTCAGAATCATGTGAGAAGTTGATTTAAGGTGTTTGAATTAGGTTTGCACACAGTAGTTTGGTGTAAAATTGAGATGTATACTCTTGGTAATGTCAAAGCATTGCGTGCCCTGAGAAAATAACTTTTTTGTCTAGCTCAGCACAGGCATGAAACCAGTTTTAAACAACTCAGAATCATGTGGAAAGTTGATTTAAGGTGTCTCCATTAGGTTTCCACACAGCAGTTTGGTGTAAGATTGAAATGTATACGCTTGGTAATGTCAAAGCGTTGTATGCCCTGAGAAAACAACTTTTTTGTCTTGCTCTGCAGAAGCATGAAACCAGTTTTAAACATCTCATAATCATGTGGAAAGTTAACTTAAACTGTTAACATTAGGTTTGCACACAGTAGTTTGGTGTAAAGTTGAAGTGTATACTATTGGTAATGTCAAAGCATGCATGTCCTGAGAAAACAACTTTTTTGTCTTGCTCAACAGAGGCATGAAATCAGTTTTTAAGAACTCAGAATCATGTGGAAAGTTAACTTAAGGTGTTTCCATTAGGTTTCCACACAGTAGTTTGGTGTAACATTGAAATGTATACTATTGGTAATGTCAAAGCATTGCTTGCCCTGAGAAAACAACTTTTTTGTCTTGCTCAACAGAAGCATGAAACAGGTTTTAAACAACTCAGAATCATTTGGGAAGTAGATTTAAGGTGTTTGCATTAGGTTAACACACAGTAGTTTGGTGTAAAATTTAAATGTATACTATTGGAAATTTCATAGCATTATATGCCCTGAGAAAATAACTTTTTTGTCTTGCTCAGCAGAGGCATGAAACCAGTTTTAAACAACTCAGAATCATGTGGAAAGTTAACTTAAAC
The DNA here is from genome assembly GCF_030028105.1 of Mobula birostris. Taxonomy (NCBI): domain Eukaryota; kingdom Metazoa; phylum Chordata; class Chondrichthyes; order Myliobatiformes; family Myliobatidae; genus Mobula; species Mobula birostris. Next base: position 136,601 of record NW_027278278.1, read on the forward strand.
TGTTAACATTAGGTTTGCACAGAGTAGTTTGGTGTAAAATTGAAATGTATACTCTTGGTAATGTCAAAGCGTTGTATGCCCTGACTAAACAACTTTTTTGTCTTGCTCTGCAGAAGCATGAAACCAGTTTTAAACATCTCATAATCATGTGGAAAGTTAACTTAAACTGTTAACATTAGGTTTGCACAGAGTAGTTTGGTGTAGAATTGAAATGTATACTATTGGTAATGACAAAGCATTGCATGCCCTGAGAAAACAACTTTTTTGTCTTGCTCAACAGAAGCATGAAACAGGTTTTAAACAACTCAGAATCATGTGGAAAGTTAACTTAAACTGTTAACATTAGGTTTGCACACAGTAGTTTCGTGTAAAATTGAAGTGTATACTATTGGTAATGTCAAAGCATGCATGTCCTGAGAAAACAACTTTTTTGTCTTGCTCAACAGAGGCATGAAATCAGTTTTTAAGAACTCAGAATCATGAGGAAAGTTAACTTAAACTGTTAACATTAGGTTTCCACACAGTAGTTTGGTGTAAAATTGAAATGTATACTATTGGTAATGTCAAAGCATTGTATGCCCTGAGAAAACAACTTTTTTGTCTTGCTCAACAGAAGCATGAAACAGGTTTTAAACAACTCAGAATCATGTGAGAAGTTGATTTAAGGTGTTTGCATTAGGTTTGCACACAGTAGTTTGGTGTAAAATTGAAATGTATACTATTGGTAATGTCAAAGCGTTCTATGCCCTGAGAAAACAACTTTTTTGTCTTGCTCTGCAGAAGCATGAAACCAGTTTTAAACATCTCATAATCATGTGGAAAGAAACTTAAACTGTTAACATTAGGTTTGCACACAGTAGTTTGGTGTAAAATTGAAATGATTACTCTTGGTAATGTCAAAGCATTGCATGCCCTGAGAAAATAACTTTTTTGTCTTGCTCAGCACAGGCATGAAACCAGTTTTAAACAACTCAGAATCATGTGGAAAGTTAACTTAAACTGTTAACATTAGGTTTGCACACAGTAGTTTGGTGTAAAATTGAAGTGTATACTATTGGTAATGACAAAGCATGCATGTCCTGAGAAAACAACTTTTTTGTCTTCCTCAACAGAGGCATGAAATCAGTTTTTAAGAACTCAGAATCATGTGGAAAGTTAACTTAAGGTGTTTCCATTAGGTTTACACACAGTAGTTTGGTGTAAAATTGAAATGTATACTATTGGTAATGTCAAAGCATTGTATGCCCTGAGAAAACAACTTTGTTTCTTGCTCAACAGAAGCATGAAACAGGTTTTAAACAACTCGTAATCATGTGAGAAGTTGATTTAAGGTGTTTGCATTAGGTTTGCAGAAAGTAGTTTGGTGTAAAATTGAAATATATACTCTTGGTAATGTCAAAGCATTGCATGCCCTGAGAAAATAACTTTTTTGACTTGCTCAGCACAGGCATGAAAGCAGTTTTAAACAACTCAGAATCATGTGGAAAGTTAACTTAAACTGTTAACATTAGGTTTGCACCCAGTAGTTTGGTGTAAGATTGAAATGTATACGCTTGGTAATGTCAAAGCGTTGTATGCCCTGACAAAACAACTTTTTTGTCTTGCTCTGCAGAAGCATGAAACCAGTTTTAAACATCTCATAATCATGTGGAAAGTTAACTTAAACTGTTAACATTAGGTTTGCACACAGTAGTTTGGTGTAAAATTGAAGTGTATACTATTGGTAATGTCAAAGCATGCATGTCCTGAGAAAACAACTTTTTTGTCTTGCTCAACAGAGGCATGAAATCAGTTTTTAAGAACTCAGAATCATGTTGAAAGTAAACTTAAGGTGTTTCCATTAGGTTTCCACACAGTAGTTTGGTGTAAGATTGAAATGTATACGCTTGGTAATGTCAAAGCGTTGTATGCCCTGAGAAAACAACTTTTTTGTCTTGCTCTGCAGAAGCATGAAACCAGTTTTAAACATCTCATAATCATGTGGAAAGTTAACTTAAACTGTTAACATTAGGTTTGCGCACAGTAGTTTGGTGTAAAATTGAAGTGTATACTATTGGTAATGTCAAAGCATGCATGTCCTGAGAAAATAACTTTTTTGTCTTGCTCAGCAGAGGCATGAAACCAGTTTTAAACAACTCAGAATCATCTGGAAAGTTAACCTAAACTGTTAACATTAGGTTTGCACACAGTAGTTTGGTGTAAAATTGAAGTTTATACTATTGGTAATGTCAAAGCATGCATGTCCTGAGAAAACAACTTTTTTCTCTTGCTCAACAGAGGCATGAAATCAGTTTTTAAGAACTCAGAATCATGTGGAAAGTTAACTTAAGGTGTTTCCATTAGGTTTCCACACAGTAGTTTGGTGTAAAATTGAAATGTATACTATTGGTAATGTCAAGGCATTGTATGCCCTGAGAAAACAACTTTTGTTTCTTGCTCAACAGAAGCATGAAACATGTTTTAAACAACTCAGAATCATGTGAGAAGTTGATTTAAGGTGTTTGAATTAGGTTTGCACACAGTAGTTTGGTGTAAAATTGAGATGTATACTCTTGGTAATGTCAAAGCATTGCGTGCCCTGAGAAAATAACTTTTTTGTCTAGCTCAGCACAGGCATGAAACCAGTTTTAAACAACTCAGAATCATGTGGAAAGTTGATTTAAGGTGTCTCCATTAGGTTTCCACACAGCAGTTTGGTGTAAGATTGAAATGTATACGCTTGGTAATGTCAAAGCGTTGTATGCCCTGAGAAAACAACTTTTTTGTCTTGCTCTGCAGAAGCATGAAACCAGTTTTAAACATCTCATAATCATGTGGAAAGTTAACTTAAACTGTTAACATTAGGTTTGCACACAGTAGTTTGGTGTAAAGTTGAAGTGTATACTATTGGTAATGTCAAAGCATGCATGTCCTGAGAAAACAACTTTTTTGTCTTGCTCAACAGAGGCATGAAATCAGTTTTTAAGAACTCAGAATCATGTGGAAAGTTAACTTAAGGTGTTTCCATTAGGTTTCCACACAGTAGTTTGGTGTAACATTGAAATGTATACTATTGGTAATGTCAAAGCATTGCTTGCCCTGAGAAAACAACTTTTTTGTCTTGCTCAACAGAAGCATGAAACAGGTTTTAAACAACTCAGAATCATTTGGGAAGTAGATTTAAGGTGTTTGCATTAGGTTAACACACAGTAGTTTGGTGTAAAATTTAAATGTATACTATTGGAAATTTCATAGCATTATATGCCCTGAGAAAATAACTTTTTTGTCTTGCTCAGCAGAGGCATGAAACCAGTTTTAAACAACTCAGAATCATGTGGAAAGTTAACTTAAACTGTTAACATTAGGTTTGCACAGAGTAGTTTGGTGTAAAATTGAAATGTATACTCTTGGTAATGTCAAAGCGTTGTATGCCCTGACTAAACAACTTTTTTGTCTTGCTCTGCAGAAGCATGAAGCCAGTTTTAAACATCTCATAATCATGTGGAAAGTTAACTTAAACTGTTAACATTAGGTTTGCACAGAGTAGTTTGGTGTAGAATTGAAATGTATACTATTGGTAATGACAAAGCATTGCATGCCCTGAGAAAACAACTTTTTTGTCTTGCTCAACAGAAGCATGAAACAGGTTTTAAACAACTCAGAATCATGTGGAAAGTTAACTTAAACTGTTAACATTAGGTTTGCACACAGTAGTTTCGTGTAAAATTGAAGTGTATACTATTGGTAATGTCAAAGCATGCATGTCCTGAGAAAACAACTTTTTTGTCTTGCTCAACAGAGGCATGAAATCAGTTTTTAAGAACTCAGAATCATGAGGAAAGTTAACTTAAACTGTTAACATTAGGTTTCCACACAGTAGTTTGGTGTAAAATTGAAATGTATACTATTGGTAATGTCAAAGCATTGTATGCCCTGAGAAAACAACTTTTTTGTCTTGCTCAACAGAAGCATGAAACAGGTTTTAAACAACTCAGAATCATGTGAGAAGTTGATTTAAGGTGTTTGCATTAGGTTTGCACACAGTAGTTTGGTGTAAAATTGAAATGTATAGTCTTGGTAATGTCAAAGCATTGCATGCCCTGAGAAAATAACTTTTTTGTCCAGCTCAGCACAGGCATGAAATCAGTTTTTAAGAACTCAGAATCATGTGGAAAGTTAACTTAAACTGTTAACATTAGGTTTGCACACAGTAGTTTGGTGTAAAATTGAAATGTATACTCTTGGTAATGTCAAAGCATTGCATGCCCTGAGAAAACAACTTTTTTCTCTTGCTCTGCAGAAGCATGAAACCAGTTTTAAACATCTCACAATCATGTGGAAAGTTATCTTAAACTGTTAACATTAGGTTTGCACACAGTAGTTTGGTGTAAAATTGAAATGTATACTCTTGGTAATGTCAAAGCATTGCATGCCCTGAGAAAATAACTTTTTTGTCTTGCTCAGCACAGGCATGAAACCAGTTTTAAACAACTCAGAATCATGTGGAAAGTTAACTTAAACTGTTAACATTAGGTTTGCACACAGTAGTTTGGTGTAAAATTGAAGTGTATACTATTGGTAATGACAAAGCATGCATGTCCTGAGAAAACAACTTTTTTGTCTTGCTCAACAGAGGCATGAAATCAGTTTTTAAGAACTCAGAATCATGTGGAAAGTTAACTTAAGGTGTTTCCATTAGGTTTACACACAGTAGTTTGGTGTAAAATTGAAATGTATACTATTGGTAATGTCAAAGCATTGTATGCCCTGAGAAAACAACTTTGTTTCTTGCTCAACAGAAGCATGAAACAGGTTTTAAACAACTCGTAATCATGTGAGAAGTTGATTTAAGGTGTTTGCATTAGGTTTGCACACAGTAGTTTGGTGTAAAATTGAAGTGTATACTATTGGTAATGTCAAAGCATGCATGTCCTGAGAAAACAACTTTTTTGTCTTGCTCAACAGAGGCATGAAATCAGTTTTTAAGAACTCAGAATCATGTGGAAAGTTAATTTAAGGTGTTTCCATTAGGTTTCCACACAGTAGTTTGGTGTAAAATTGAAATGTATACTATTGGTAATGTCAAGGCATTGTATGCCCTGAGAAAACAACTTTTTTGTCTTGCTCAACAGAGGCATGAAACATGTTTTAAACAACTCAGAATCATGTGAGAAGTTGATTTAAGGTGTTTGAATTAGGTTTGCACAGAGTAGTTTGGTGTAAAATTGAGATGTATACTCTTGGTAATGTCAAAGCATTGCGTGCCCTGAGAAAATAACTTTTTTGTCTAGCTCAGCACAGGCATGAAACCAGTTTTAAACAACTCAGAATCATGTGGAAAGTTGATTTAAGGTGTCTCCATTAGGTTTCCACACAGCAGTTTGGTGTAAGATTGAAATGTATACGCTTGGTAATGTCAAAGCGTTGTATGCCCTGAGAAAACAACTTTTTTGTCTTGCTCTGCAGAAGCATGAAACCAGTTTTAAACATCTCATAATCATGTGGAAAGTTAACTTAAACTGTTAACATTAGGTTTGCACACAGTAGTTTGGTGTAAAATTGAAGTGTATACTATTGGTAATGTCAAAGCATGCATGTCCTGAGAAAACAACTTTTTTGTCTTGCTCAACAGAGGCATGAAATCAGTTTTTAAGAACTCAGAATCATGTGGAAAGTTAACTTAAGGTGTTTCCATTAGGTTTCCACACAGTAGTTTGGTGTAACATTGAAATGTATACTATTGGTAATGTCAAAGCATTGCTTGCCCTGAGAAAACAACTTTTTTGTCTTGCTCAACAGAAGCATGAAACAGGTTTTAAACAACTCAGAATCATTTGGGAAGTAGATTTAAGGTGTTTGCATTAGGTTAACACACAGTAGTTTGGTGTAAAATTTAAATGTATACTATTGGAAATGTCATAGCATTATATGCCCTGAGAAAATAACTTTTTTGTCTTGCTCAGCAGAGGCATGAAACCAGTTTTAAACAACTCAGAATCATGTGGAAAGTTAACTTAAACTGTTAACATTAGGTTTGCACCCAGTAGTTTGGTGTAAAATTGAAATGTATACTATTGGTAATGTCAAAGCGTTGTATGCCCTGAGAAAACAACTTTTTTGTCTTGCTCTGCAGAAGCATGAAACCAGTTTTAAACATCTCATAATCATGTGGAAAGAAACTTAAACTGTTAACATTAGGTTTGCACACAGTAGTTTGGTGTAAAATTGAAATGTATACTCTTGGTAATGTCAAAGCATTGCATGCCCTGAGAAAATAACTTTTTTGTCTTGCTCAGCACAGGCATGAAACCAGTTTTAAACAACTCAGAATCATGTGGAAAGTTAACTTAAACTGTTAACATTAGGTTTGCACACAGTAGTTTGGTGTAAAATTGAAATGTATACTATTGGTAATGTCAAGGCATTGTATGCCCTGAGAAAACAACTTTTTTGTCTTGCTCAACAGAGGCATGAAACATGTTTTAAACAACTCAGAATCATGTGAGAAGTTGATTTAAGGTGTTTGAATTAGGTTTGCACACAGTAGTTTGGTGTAAAATTGAAGTGTATACTATTGGTAATGTCAAAGCATGCATGTCCTGAGAAAACAGCTTTTTTGTCTTGCTCAACAGAGGCATGAAATCAGTTTTTAAGAACTCAGAATCATGTGGAAAGTTAACTGAAGGTGTTTCCATTAGGTTTCCACACAGTAGTTTGGTGTAACATTGAAATGTATACTATTGGTAATGTCAAAGCATTGCTTGCCCTGAGAAAACAACTTTTTTGTCTTGCTCAACAGAAGCATGAAACAGGTTTTAAACAACTCAGAATCATTTGGGAAGTAGATTTAAGGTGTTTGCATTAGGTTAACACACAGTAGTTTGGTGTAAAATTTAAATGTATACTATTGGAAATGTCATAGCATTATATGCCCTGAGAAAATAACTTTTTTGTCTTGCTCAGCAGAGGCATGAAACCAGTTTTAAACAACTCAGAATCATGTGGAAAGTTAACTTAAACTGTTAACATTAGGTTTGCACCCAGTAGTTTGGTGTAAAATTGAAATGTATACTATTGGTAATGTCAAAGCGTTGTATGCCCTGAGAAAACAACTTTTTTGTCTTGCTCTGCAGAAGCATGAAACCAGTTTTAAACATCTCATAATCATGTGGAAAGAAACTTAAACTGTTAACATTAGGTTTGCACACAGTAGTTTGGTGTAAAATTGAAATGTATACTCTTGGTAATGTCAAAGCATTGCATGCCCTGAGAAAATAACTTTTTTGTCTTGCTCAGCACAGGCATGAAACCAGTTTTAAACAACTCAGAATCATGTGGAAAGTTAACTTAAACTGTTAACATTAGGTTTGCACACAGTAGTTTGGTGTAAAATTGAAGTGTATACTATTGGTAATGTCAAAGCATGCATGTCCTGAGAAAACAACTTTTTTGTCTTGCTCAACAGAAGCATGAAACAGGTTTTAAACAACTCAGAATCATGTGAGAAGTTGATTTAAGGTGTTTGCATTAGGTTTGCACACAGTAGTTTGGTGTAAAATTGAAATGTATAGTCTTGGTAATGTCAAAGCATTGCATGCCCTGAGAAAATAACTTTTTTGTCCAGCTCAGCACAGGCATGAAACCAGTTTTAAAAAACTCAGAATCATGTGGAAAGTTGATTTAAGGTGTTTCCATTAGGTTTCCACACAGTAGTTTGGTGTAAAATTGAAATGTATAGTCTTGGTAATGTCAAAGCATTGCATGCCCTGAGAAAATAACTTTTTTGTCCAGCTCAGCACAGGCATGAAACCAGTTTTAAACAACTCATAATCATGTGGAAAGAAACTTAAGCTGTTAACATTAGGTTTGCACACAGTAGTTTGGTGTAAAATTGAAATGTATACTCTTGGTAATGTCAAAGCATTGCATGCCCTGAGAAAATAACTTTTTTGTCTTGCTCAGCACAGGCATGAAACCAGTTTTAAACAACTCAGAATCATGTGGAAAGTTAACTTAAACTGTTAACATTAGGTTTGCACACAGTAGTTTGGTGTAAAATTGAAGTGTATACTATTGGTAATGTCAAAGCATGCATGTCCTGAGAAAACAACTTTTTTGTCTTGCTCAACAGAGGCATGAAATCAGTTTTTAAGAACTCAGAATCATGTGGAAAGTTAACTTAAGGTGTTTCCATTAGGTTTCCACACAGTAGTTTGGTGTAAAATTGAAATGTATACTATTGGTAATGTCAAAGCATTGTATGCCCTGAGAAAACAACTTTGTTTCTTGCTCAACAGAAGCATGAAACAGGTTTTAAACAACTCGTAATCATGTGAGAAGTTGATTTAAGGTGTTTGCATTAGGTTTGCACACAGTAGTTTGGTGTAAAATTGAAATATATAGTCTTGGTGATGTCAAAGCATTGCATGCCCTGAGAAAATAACTTTTTTGTCTTGCTCAGCACAGGCATGAAAGCAGTTCTAAACAACTCAGAATCATGTGGAAAGTTCACTTAAACTGTTAACATTAGGTTTGCACCCAGTAGTTTGGTGTAAAATTGAAATGTATACTATTGGTAATGTCAAAGCGTTGTATGCCCTGAGAAAACAACTTTTTTGTCTTGCTCTGCAGAAGCATGAAACCAGTTTTGAACATCTCATAATCATGTGGAAAGTTAACTTAAACTGTTAACATTAGGTTTGCACACAGTAGTTTGGTGTAAAATTGAAATTTATACTATTGGTAATGACAAAGCATTGTATGCCCTGAGAAAACAACTTTTTTGTCTTGCTCAACAGAAGCATGAAACAGGTGTTAAACAACTCAGAATCATGTGGGAAGTTGATTTAAGGTGTTTGCATTAGGTTTGCACACAGTAGTTTGGTGTAAAATTGAAATGTATACTCTCGGAAATGTCAAAGCATTGCATGCCCTGAGAAAATAACTTTTTTGTCTTGCTCAGCACAGGGTTGAAACCAGTTTTAAACAACTCAGAATCATGTGGAAAGTTAACTTAAACTGTTAACATTAGGCTTGCACACAGTAGTTTGGTGTAAAATTGAAGTCTATAATATTGGTAATGTCAAAGCATTGTATGCCCTGAGAAAACAACTTTTTTGTCTTGCTCAACAGAAGCATGAAACAGGTTTTAAACAACTCAGAATCATGTGAGAAGTTGATTTAAGGTGTTTGCATTAGGTTTGCACACAGTAGTTTGGTGTAAAATTGAAATGTATAGTCTTGGTAATGTCAAAGCATTGCATGCCCTGAGAAAATAACTTTTTTGTCCAGCTCAGCACAGGCATGAAACCAGTTTTAAAAAACTCAGAATCATGTGGAAAGTTGATTTAAGGTGTTTCCATTAGGTTTCCACACAGTAGTTTGGTGTAAAATTGAAATGTATAGTCTTGGTAATGTCAAAGCATTGCATGCCCTGAGAAAATAACTTTTTTGTCCAGCTCAGCACAGGCATGAAACCAGTTTTAAACAACTCATAATCATGTGGAAAGAAACTTAAGCTGTTAACATTAGGTTTGCACACAGTAGTTTGGTGTAAAATTGAAATGTATACTCTTGGTAATGTCAAAGCATGCATGTCCTGAGAAAACAACTTTTTTGTCTTGCTCAACAGAGGCATGAAATCAGTTTTTAAGAACTCAGAATCATGTGGAAAGTTAACTGAAGGTGTTTCCATTAGGTTTCCACACAGTAGTTTGGTGTAACATTGAAATGTATACTATTGGTAATGTCAAAGCATTGCTTGCCCTGAGAAAACAACTTTTTTGTCTTGCTCAACAGAAGCATGAAACAGGTTTTAAACAACTCAGAATCATTTGGGAAGTAGATTTAAGGTGTTTGCATTAGGTTAACACACAGTAGTTTGGTGTAAAATTTAAATGTATACTATTGGAAATGTCATAGCATTATATGCCCTGAGAAAATAACTTTTTTGTCTTGCTCAGCAGAGGCATGAAACCAGTTTTAAACAACTCAGAATCATGTGGAAAGTTAACTTAAACTGTTAACATTAGGTTTGCACCCAGTAGTTTGGTGTAAAATTGAAATGTATACTATTGGTAATGTCAAAGCGTTGTATGCCCTGAGAAAACAACTTTTTTGTCTTGCTCTGCAGAAGCATGAAACCAGTTTTAAACATCTCATAATCATGTGGAAAGAAACTTAAACTGTTAACATTAGGTTTGCACACAGTAGTTTGGTGTAAAATTGAAGTCTATACTATTGGTAATGTCAAAGCATGCATGTCCTGAGAAAACAACTTTTTTGTCTTGCTCAACAGAAGCATGAAACAGGTTTTAAACAACTCAGAATCATGTGAGAAGTTGATTTAAGGTGTTTGCATTAGGTTTGCACACAGTAGTTTGGTGTAAAATTGAAATGTATAGTCTTGGTAATGTCAAAGCATTGCATGCCCTGAGAAAATAACTTTTTTGTCCAGCTCAGCACAGGCATGAAACCAGTTTTAAAAAACTCAGAATCATGTGGAAAGTTGATTTAAGGTGTTTCCATTAGGTTTCCACACAGTAGTTTGGTGTAAAATTGAAATGTATAGTCTTGGTAATGTCAAAGCATTGCATGCCCTGAGAAAATAACTTTTTTGTCCAGCTCAGCACAGGCATGAAACCAGTTTTAAACAACTCATAATCATGTGGAAAGAAACTTAAGCTGTTAACATTAGGTTTGCACACAGTAGTTTGGTGTAAAATTGAAATGTATACTCTTGGTAATGTCAAAGCATTGCATGCCCTGAGAAAATAACTTTTTTGTCTTGCTCAGCACAGGCATGAAACCAGTTTTAAACAACTCAGAATCATGTGGAAAGTTAACTTAAACTGTTAACATTAGGTTTGCACACAGTAGTTTGGTGTAAAATTGAAGTGTATACTATTGGTAATGTCAAAGCATGCATGTCCTGAGAAAACAACTTTTTTGTCTTGCTCAACAGAGGCATGAAATCAGTTTTTAAGAACTCAGAATCATGTGGAAAGTTAACTTAAGGTGTTTCCATTAGGTTTCCACACAGTAGTTTGGTGTAAAATTGAAATGTATACTATTGGTAATGTCAAAGCATTGTATGCCCTGAGAAAACAACTTTGTTTCTTGCTCAACAGAAGCATGAAACAGGTTTTAAACAACTCGTAATCATGTGAGAAGTTGATTTAAGGTGTTTGCATTAGGTTTGCACACAGTAGTTTGGTGTAAAATTGAAATATATAGTCTTGGTGATGTCAAAGCATTGCATGCCCTGAGAAAATAACTTTTTTGTCTTGCTCAGCACAGGCATGAAAGCAGTTCTAAACAACTCAGAATCATGTGGAAAGTTCACTTAAACTGTTAACATTAGGTTTGCACCCAGTAGTTTGGTGTAAAATTGAAATGTATACTATTGGTAATGTCAAAGCGTTGTATGCCCTGAGAAAACAACTTTTTTGTCTTGCTCTGCAGAAGCATGAAACCAGTTTTGAACATCTCATAATCATGTGGAAAGTTAACTTAAACTGTTAACATTAGGTTTGCACACAGTAGTTTGGTGTAAAATTGAAATTTATACTATTGGTAATGACAAAGCATTGTATGCCCTGAGAAAACAACTTTTTTGTCTTGCTCAACAGAAGCATGAAACAGGTGTTAAACAACTCAGAATCATGTGGGAAGTTGATTTAAGGTGTTTGCATTAGGTTTGCACACAGTAGTTTGGTGTAAAATTGAAATGTATACTCTCGGAAATGTCAAAGCATTGCATGCCCTGAGAAAATAACTTTTTTGTCTTGCTCAGCACAGGGTTGAAACCAGTTTTAAACAACTCAGAATCATGTGGAAAGTTAACTTAAACTGTTAACATTAGGTTTGCACACAGTAGTTTGGTGTAAAATTGAAGTCTATAATATTGGTAATGTCAAAGCATTGTATGCCCTGAGAAAACAACTTTTTTGTCTTGCTCAACAGAAGCATGAAACAGGTTTTAAACAACTCAGAATCATGTGAGAAGTTGATTTAAGGTGTTTGCATTAGGTTTGCACACAGTAGTTTGGTGTAAAATTGAAATGTATAGTCTTGGTAATGTCAAAGCATTGCATGCCCTGAGAAAATAACTTTTTTGTCCAGCTCAGCACAGGCATGAAACCAGTTTTAAAAAACTCAGAATCATGTGGAAAGTTGATTTAAGGTGTTTCCATTAGGTTTCCACACAGTAGTTTGGTGTAAAATTGAAATGTATAGTCTTGGTAATGTCAAAGCATTGCATGCCCTGAGAAAATAACTTTTTTGTCCAGCTCAGCACAGGCATGAAACCAGTTTTAAACAACTCATAATCATGTGGAAAGAAACTTAAGCTGTTAACATTAGGTTTGCACACAGTAGTTTGGTGTAAAATTGAAATGTATACTCTTGGTAATGTCAAAGCATGCATGTCCTGAGAAAACAACTTTTTTGTCTTGCTCAACAGAGGCATGAAATCAGTTTTTAAGAACTCAGAATCATGTGGAAAGTTAACTGAAGGTGTTTCCATTAGGTTTCCACACAGTAGTTTGGTGTAACATTGAAATGTATACTATTGGTAATGTCAAAGCATTGCTTGCCCTGAGAAAACAACTTTTTTGTCTTGCTCAACAGAAGCATGAAACAGGTTTTAAACAACTCAGAATCATTTGGGAAGTAGATTTAAGGTGTTTGCATTAGGTTAACACACAGTAGTTTGGTGTAAAATTTAAATGTATACTATTGGAAATGTCATAGCATTATATGCCCTGAGAAAATAACTTTTTTGTCTTGCTCAGCAGAGGCATGAAACCAGTTTTAAACAACTCAGAATCATGTGGAAAGTTAACTTAAACTGTTAACATTAGGTTTGCACCCAGTAGTTTGGTGTAAAATTGAAATGTATACTATTGGTAATGTCAAAGCGTTGTATGCCCTGAGAAAACAACTTTTTTGTCTTGCTCTGCAGAAGCATGAAACCAGTTTTAAACATCTCATAATCATGTGGAAAGAAACTTAAACTGTTAACATTAGGTTTGCACACAGTAGTTTGGTGTAAAATTGAAATGTGTACTCTTGTTAATGTCAAAGCATTGCATGCCCTGAGAAAATAACTTTTTTGTCTTGCTCAGCACAGGCATGAAACCAGTTTTAAACAACTCAGAATCATGTGGAAAGTTAACTTAAACTGTTAACATTAGGTTTGCACACAGTAGTTTCGTGTAAAATTGAAGTGTATACTATTGGTAATGTCAAAGCATGCATGTCCTGAGAAAACAACTTTTTTGTCTTGCTCAACAGAGGCATGAAATCAGTTTTTAAGAACTCAGAATCATGAGGAAAGTTAACTTAAACTGTTAACATTAGGTTTCCACACAGTAGTTTGGTGTAAAATTGAAATGTATACTATTGGTAATGTCAAAGCATTGTATGCCCTGAGAAAACAACTTTTTTGTCTTGCTCAACAGAAGCATGAAACAGGTTTTAAACAACTCAGAATCATGTGAGAAGTTGATTTAAGGTGTTTGCATTAGGTTTGCACACAGTAGTTTGGTGTAAAATTGAAATGTATAGTCTTGGTAATGTCAAAGCATTGCATGCCCTGAGAAAATAACTTTTTTGTCCAGCTCAGCACAGGCATGAAACCAGTTTTAAAAAACTCAGAATCATGTGGAAAGTTGATTTAAGGTGTTTCCATTAGGTTTCCACACAGTAGTTTGGTGTAAAATTGAAATGTATAGTCTTGGTAATGTCAAAGCATTGCATGCCCTGAGAAAATAACTTTTTTGTCCAGCTCAGCACAGGCATGAAACCAGTTTTAAACAACTCATAATCATGTGGAAAGAAACTTAAACTGTTAACATTAGGTTTGCACACAGTAGTTTGGTGTAAAATTGAAATGTATACTCTTGGTAATGTCAAAGCATTGCATGCCCTGAGAAAATAACTTTTTTGTCTTGCTCAGCACAGGCATGAAACCAGTTTTAAACAACTCAGAATCATGTGGAAAGTTAACTTAAACTGTTAACATTAGGTTTGCACACAGTAGTTTGGTGTAAAATTGAAGTCTATACTATTGGTAATGTCAAAGCATGCATGTCCTGAGAAAACAACTTTTTTGTCTTGCTGAACAGAGGCATGAAATCAGTTTTTAAGAACTCAGAGTCATGTTGAAAGTTAACTTAAGGTGTTTCCATTAGGTTTCCACACAGTAGTTTGGTGTAAAATTGAAATGTATACTATTGGTAATGTCAAAGCATTGTATGCCCTGAGAAAACAACTTTTTTGTCTTGCTCAACAGAAGCATAAAACAGGTTTTAAACAACTCAGAATCATGTGAGAAGTTGATTTAAGATGTTTGCATTAGGTTTGCACACAGTAGTTTGGTGTAAAATTGAAATGTATACTCTTGGTAATGTCAAAGCATTGCGTTCCCTGAGAAAATAACTTTTTTGTCTTGCTCAGCACAGGCATGAAAGCAGTTTTAAACAACTCAGAATCATGTGGAAAGTTAACTTAAACTGTTAACATTAGGTTTGCACCCAGTAGTTTGGTGTAAAATTGAAATGTATACTATTGGTAATGTCAAAGCGTTGTATGCCCTGAGAAAACAACTTTTTTGTCTTGCTCAACAGAGGCATGAAACAGGTTTTAAACAACTCAGAATCATGTGGAAAGTTAACTTAAACTGTTAACATTAGGTTTGCACACAGTAGTTTGGTGTAAAATTGAAGTGTATATTATTGGTAATGTCAAAGCATGCATGTCCTGAGAAAACAACTTTTTTGTCTTGCTCAACAGAGGCATGAAATCAGTTTTTAAGAACTCAGAATCATGTGGAAAGTTAACTTAAACTGTTAACATTAGGTTTGCACACAGTAGTTTGGTGTAAAATTGAAATGTATACTCTTGGTAATGTCAAAGCATTGCATGCCCTGAGAAAACAACTTTTTTCTCTTGCTCTGCAGAAGCATGAAACCAGTTTTAAACATCTCACAATCATGTGGAAAGTTATCTTAAACTGTTAACATTAGGTTTGCACACAGTAGTTTGGTGTAAAATTGAAATGTATACTCTTGGTAATGTCAAAGCATTGCATGCCCTGAGAAAATAACTTTTTTGTCTTGCTCAGCACAGGCATGAAACCAGTTTTAAACAACTCAGAATCATGTGGAAAGTTAACTTAAACTGTTAACATTAGGTTTGCACACAGTAGTTTGGTGTAAAATTGAAGTGTATACTACTGGTAATGACAAAGCATGCATGTCCTGAGAAAACAACTTTTTTGTCTTGCTCAACAGAGGCATGAAATCAGTTTTTAAGAACTCAGAATCATGTGGAAAGTTAACTTAAGGTGTTTCCATTAGGTTTACACACAGTAGTTTGGTGTAAAATTGAAATGTATACTATTGGTAATGTCAAAGCATTGTATGCCCTGAGAAAACAACTTTGTTTCTTGCTCAACAGAAGCATGAAACAGGTTTTAAACAACTCGTAATCATGTGAGAAGTTGATTTAAGGTGTTTGCATTAGGTTTGCACACAGTAGTTTGGTGTAAAATTGAAATATATAGTCTTGGTGATGTCAAAGCATTGCATGGCCTGAGAAAATAACTTTTTTGTCTTGCTCAGCACAGGCATGAAAGCAGTTCTAAACAACTCAGAATCATGTGGAAAGTTCACTTAAACTGTTAACATTAGGTTTGCACCCAGTAGTTTGGTGTAAAATTGAAATGTATACTATTGGTAATGTCAAAGCGTTGTATGCCCTGAGAAAACAACTTTTTTGTCTTGCTCTGCAGAAGCATGAAACCAGTTTTGAACATCTCATAATCATGTGGAAAGTTAACTTAAACTGTTAACATTAGGTTTGCACACAGTAGTTTGGTGTAAAATTGAAATGTATACTCTTGGTAATGTCAAAGCATGCATGTCCTGAGAAAACAACTTTTTTGTCTTGCTCAACAGAGGCATGAAATCAGTTTTTAAGAACTCAGAATCATGTGGAAAGTTAACTGAAGGTGTTTCCATTAGGTTTCCACACAGTAGTTTGGTGTAACATTGAAATGTATAGTCTTGGTAATGTCAAAGCATTGCATGCCCTGAGAAAATAACTTTTTTGTCCAGCTCAGCACAGGCATGAAACCAGTTTTAAACAACTCATAATCATGTGGAAAGAAACTTAAGCTGTTAACATTAGGTTTGCACACAGTAGTTTGGTGTAAAATTGAAATGTATACTCTTGGTAATGTCAAAGCATTGCATGCCCTGAGAAAATAACTTTTTTGTCTTGCTCAGCACAGGCATGAAACCAGTTTTAAACAACTCAGAATCATGTGGAAAGTTAACTTAAACTGTTAACATTAGGTTTGCACACAGTAGTTTGGTGTAAAATTGAAGTGTATACTATTGGTAATGTCAAAGCATGCATGTCCTGAGAAAACAACTTTTTTGTCTTGCTCAACAGAGGCATGAAATCAGTTTTTAAGAACTCAGAATCATGTGGAAAGTTAACTTAAGGTGTTTCCATTAGGTTTCCACACAGTAGTTTGGTGTAAAATTGAAATGTATACTATTGGTAATGTCAAAGCATTGTATGCCCTGAGAAAACAACTTTGTTTCTTGCTCAACAGAAGCATGAAACAGGTTTTAAACAACTCGTAATCATGTGAGAAGTTGATTTAAGGTGTTTGCATTAGGTTTGCACACAGTAGTTTGGTGTAAAATTGAAATATATAGTCTTGGTGATGTCAAAGCATTGCATGCCCTGAGAAAATAACTTTTTTGTCTTGCTCAGCACAGGCATGAAAGCAGTTCTAAACAACTCAGAATCATGTGGAAAGTTCACTTAAACTGTTAACATTAGGTTTGCACCCAGTAGTTTGGTGTAAAATTGAAATGTATACTATTGGTAATGTCAAAGCGTTGTATGCCCTGAGAAAACAACTTTTTTGTCTTGCTCTGCAGAAGCATGAAACCAGTTTTGAACATCTCATAATCATGTGGAAAGTTAACTTAAACTGTTAACATTAGGTTTGCACACAGTAGTTTGGTGTAAAATTGAAATTTATACTATTGGTAATGACAAAGCATTGTATGCCCTGAGAAAACAACTTTTTTGTCTTGCTCAACAGAAGCATGAAACAGGTGTTAAACAACTCAGAATCATGTGGGAAGTTGATTTAAGGTGTTTGCATTAGGTTTGCACACAGTAGTTTGGTGTAAAATTGAAATGTATACTCTCGGAAATGTCAAAGCATTGCATGCCCTGAGAAAATAACTTTTTTGTCTTGCTCAGCACAGGGTTGAAACCAGTTTTAAACAACTCAGAATCATGTGGAAAGTTAACTTAAACTGTTAACATTAGGCTTGCACACAGTAGTTTGGTGTAAAATTGAAGTCTATAATATTGGTAATGTCAAAGCATTGTATGCCCTGAGAAAACAACTTTTTTGTCTTGCTCAACAGAAGCATGAAACAGGTTTTAAACAACTCAGAATCATGTGAGAAGTTGATTTAAGGTGTTTGCATTAGGTTTGCACACAGTAGTTTGGTGTAAAATTGAAATGTATAGTCTTGGTAATGTCAAAGCATTGCATGCCCTGAGAAAATAACTTTTTTGTCCAGCTCAGCACAGGCATGAAACCAGTTTTAAAAAACTCAGAATCATGTGGAAAGTTGATTTAAGGTGTTTCCATTAGGTTTCCACACAGTAGTTTGGTGTAAAATTGAAATGTATAGTCTTGGTAATGTCAAAGCATTGCATGCCCTGAGAAAATAACTTTTTTGTCCAGCTCAGCACAGGCATGAAACCAGTTTTAAACAACTCATAATCATGTGGAAAGAAACTTAAGCTGTTAACATTAGGTTTGCACACAGTAGTTTGGTGTAAAATTGAAATGTATACTCTTGGTAATGTCAAAGCATGCATGTCCTGAGAAAACAACTTTTTTGTCTTGCTCAACAGAGGCATGAAATCAGTTTTTAAGAACTCAGAATCATGTGGAAAGTTAACTGAAGGTGTTTCCATTAGGTTTCCACACAGTAGTTTGGTGTAACATTGAAATGTATACTATTGGTAATGTCAAAGCATTGCTTGCCCTGAGAAAACAACTTTTTTGTCTTGCTCAACAGAAGCATGAAACAGGTTTTAAACAACTCAGAATCATTTGGGAAGTAGATTTAAGGTGTTTGCATTAGGTTAACACACAGTAGTTTGGTGTAAAATTTAAATGTATACTATTGGAAATGTCATAGCATTATATGCCCTGAGAAAATAACTTTTTTGTCTTGCTCAGCAGAGGCATGAAACCAGTTTTAAACAACTCAGAATCATGTGGAAAGTTAACTTAAACTGTTAACATTAGGTTTGCACCCAGTAGTTTGGTGTAAAATTGAAATGTATACTATTGGTAATGTCAAAGCGTTGTATGCCCTGAGAAAACAACTTTTTTGTCTTGCTCTGCAGAAGCATGAAACCAGTTTTAAACATCTCATAATCATGTGGAAAGAAACTTAAACTGTTAACATTAGGTTTGCACACAGTAGTTTGGTGTAAAATTGAAGTCTATACTATTGGTAATGTCAAAGCATGCATGTCCTGAGAAAACAACTTTTTTGTCTTGCTCAACAGAAGCATGAAACAGGTTTTAAACAACTCAGAATCATGTGAGAAGTTGATTTAAGGTGTTTGCATTAGGTTTGCACACAGTAGTTTGGTGTAAAATTGAAATGTATAGTCTTGGTAATGTCAAAGCATTGCATGCCCTGAGAAAATAACTTTTTTGTCCAGCTCAGCACAGGCATGAAACCAGTTTTAAAAAACTCAGAATCATGTGGAAAGTTGATTTAAGGTGTTTCCATTAGGTTTCCACACAGTAGTTTGGTGTAAAATTGAAATGTATAGTCTTGGTAATGTCAAAGCATTGCATGCCCTGAGAAAATAACTTTTTTGTCCAGCTCAGCACAGGCATGAAACCAGTTTTAAACAACTCATAATCATGTGGAAAGAAACTTAAGCTGTTAACATTAGGTTTGCACACAGTAGTTTGGTGTAAAATTGAAATGTATACTCTTGGTAATGTCAAAGCATTGCATGCCCTGAGAAAATAACTTTTTTGTCTTGCTCAGCACAGGCATGAAACCAGTTTTAAACAACTCAGAATCATGTGGAAAGTTAACTTAAACTGTTAACATTAGGTTTGCACACAGTAGTTTGGTGTAAAATTGAAGTGTATACTATTGGTAATGTCAAAGCATGCATGTCCTGAGAAAACAACTTTTTTGTCTTGCTCAACAGAGGCATGAAATCAGTTTTTAAGAACTCAGAATCATGTGGAAAGTTAACTTAAGGTGTTTCCATTAGGTTTCCACACAGTAGTTTGGTGTAAAATTGAAATGTATACTATTGGTAATGTCAAAGCATTGTATGCCCTGAGAAAACAACTTTGTTTCTTGCTCAACAGAAGCATGAAACAGGTTTTAAACAACTCGTAATCATGTGAGAAGTTGATTTAAGGTGTTTGCATTAGGTTTGCACACAGTAGTTTGGTGTAAAATTGAAATATATAGTCTTGGTGATGTCAAAGCATTGCATGCCCTGAGAAAATAACTTTTTTGTCTTGCTCAGCACAGGCATGAAAGCAGTTCTAAACAACTCAGAATCATGTGGAAAGTTCACTTAAACTGTTAACATTAGGTTTGCACCCAGTAGTTTGGTGTAAAATTGAAATGTATACTATTGGTAATGTCAAAGCGTTGTATGCCCTGAGAAAACAACTTTTTTGTCTTGCTCTGCAGAAGCATGAAACCAGTTTTGAACATCTCATAATCATGTGGAAAGTTAACTTAAACTGTTAACATTAGGTTTGCACACAGTAGTTTGGTGTAAAATTGAAATTTATACTATTGGTAATGACAAAGCATTGTATGCCCTGAGAAAACAACTTTTTTGTCTTGCTCAACAGAAGCATGAAACAGGTGTTAAACAACTCAGAATCATGTGGGAAGTTGATTTAAGGTGTTTGCATTAGGTTTGCACACAGTAGTTTGGTGTAAAATTGAAATGTATACTCTCGGAAATGTCAAAGCATTGCATGCCCTGAGAAAATAACTTTTTTGTCTTGCTCAGCACAGGGTTGAAACCAGTTTTAAACAACTCAGAATCATGTGGAAAGTTAACTTAAACTGTTAACATTAGGTTTGCACACAGTAGTTTGGTGTAAAATTGAAGTCTATAATATTGGTAATGTCAAAGCATTGTATGCCCTGAGAAAACAACTTTTTTGTCTTGCTCAACAGAAGCATGAAACAGGTTTTAAACAACTCAGAATCATGTGAGAAGTTGATTTAAGGTGTTTGCATTAGGTTTGCACACAGTAGTTTGGTGTAAAATTGAAATGTATAGTCTTGGTAATGTCAAAGCATTGCATGCCCTGAGAAAATAACTTTTTTGTCCAGCTCAGCACAGGCATGAAACCAGTTTTAAAAAACTCAGAATCATGTGGAAAGTTGATTTAAGGTGTTTCCATTAGGTTTCCACACAGTAGTTTGGTGTAAAATTGAAATGTATAGTCTTGGTAATGTCAAAGCATTGCATGCCCTGAGAAAATAACTTTTTTGTCCAGCTCAGCACAGGCATGAAACCAGTTTTAAACAACTCATAATCATGTGGAAAGAAACTTAAGCTGTTAACATTAGGTTTGCACACAGTAGTTTGGTGTAAAATTGAAATGTATACTCTTGGTAATGTCAAAGCATGCATGTCCTGAGAAAACAACTTTTTTGTCTTGCTCAACAGAGGCATGAAATCAGTTTTTAAGAACTCAGAATCATGTGGAAAGTTAACTGAAGGTGTTTCCATTAGGTTTCCACACAGTAGTTTGGTGTAACATTGAAATGTATACTATTGGTAATGTCAAAGCATTGCTTGCCCTGAGAAAACAACTTTTTTGTCTTGCTCAACAGAAGCATGAAACAGGTTTTAAACAACTCAGAATCATTTGGGAAGTAGATTTAAGGTGTTTGCATTAGGTTAACACACAGTAGTTTGGTGTAAAATTTAAATGTATACTATTGGAAATGTCATAGCATTATATGCCCTGAGAAAATAACTTTTTTGTCTTGCTCAGCAGAGGCATGAAACCAGTTTTAAACAACTCAGAATCATGTGGAAAGTTAACTTAAACTGTTAACATTAGGTTTGCACCCAGTAGTTTGGTGTAAAATTGAAATGTATACTATTGGTAATGTCAAAGCGTTGTATGCCCTGAGAAAACAACTTTTTTGTCTTGCTCTGCAGAAGCATGAAACCAGTTTTAAACATCTCATAATCATGTGGAAAGAAACTTAAACTGTTAACATTAGGTTTGCACACAGTAGTTTGGTGTAAAATTGAAATGTATACTCTTGTTAATGTCAAAGCATTGCATGCCCTGAGAAAATAACTTTTTTGTCTTGCTCAGCACAGGCATGAAACCAGTTTTAAACAACTCAGAATCATGTGGAAAGTTAACTTAAACTGTTAACATTAGGTTTGCACACAGTAGTTTCGTGTAAAATTGAAGTGTATACTATTGGTAATGTCAAAGCATGCATGTCCTGAGAAAACAACTTTTTTGTCTTGCTCAACAGAGGCATGAAATCAGTTTTTAAGAACTCAGAATCATGAGGAAAGTTAACTTAAACTGTTAACATTAGGTTTCCACACAGTAGTTTGGTGTAAAATTGAAATGTATACTATTGGTAATGTCAAAGCATTGTATGCCCTGAGAAAACAACTTTTTTGTCTTGCTCAACAGAAGCATGAAACAGGTTTTAAACAACTCAGAATCATGTGAGAAGTTGATTTAAGGTGTTTGCATTAGGTTTGCACACAGTAGTTTGGTGTAAAATTGAAATGTATAGTCTTGGTAATGTCAAAGCATTGCATGCCCTGAGAAAATAACTTTTTTGTCCAGCTCAGCACAGGCATGAAACCAGTTTTAAAAAACTCAGAATCATGTGGAAAGTTGATTTAAGGTGTTTCCATTAGGTTTCCACACAGTAGTTTGGTGTAAAATTGAAATGTATAGTCTTGGTAATGTCAAAGCATTGCATGCCCTGAGAAAATAACTTTTTTGTCCAGCTCAGCACAGGCATGAAACCAGTTTTAAACAACTCATAATCATGTGGAAAGAAACTTAAACTGTTAACATTAGGTTTGCACACAGTAGTTTGGTGTAAAATTGAAGTCTATACTATTGGTAATGTCAAAGCATGCATGTCCTGAGAAAACAACTTTTTTGTCTTGCTGAACAGAGGCATGAAATCAGTTTTTAAGAACTCAGAGTCATGTTGAAAGTTAACTTAAGGTGTTTCCATTAGGTTTCCACACAGTAGTTTGGTGTAAAATTGAAATGTATACTATTGGTAATGTCAAAGCATTGTATGCCCTGAGAAAACAACTTTTTTGTCTTGCTCAACAGAAGCATAAAACAGGTTTTAAACAACTCAGAATCATGTGAGAAGTTGATTTAAGATGTTTGCATTAGGTTTGCACACAGTAGTTTGGTGTAAAATTGAAATGTATACTCTTGGTAATGTCAAAGCATTGCGTTCCCTGAGAAAATAACTTTTTTGTCTTGCTCAGCACAGGCATGAAAGCAGTTTTAAACAACTCAGAATCATGTGGAAAGTTAACTTAAACTGTTAACATTAGGTTTGCACCCAGTAGTTTGGTGTAAAATTGAAATGTATACTATTGGTAATGTCAAAGCGTTGTATGCCCTGAGAAAACAACTTTTTTGTCTTGCTCAACAGAGGCATGAAACAGGTTTTAAACAACTCAGAATCATGTGGAAAGTTAACTTAAACTGTTAACATTAGGTTTGCACACAGTAGTTTGGTGTAAAATTGAAGTGTATATTATTGGTAATGTCAAAGCATGCATGTCCTGAGAAAACAACTTTTTTGTCTTGCTCAACAGAGGCATGAAATCAGTTTTTAAGAACTCAGAATCATGTGGAAAGTTAACTTAAACTGTTAACATTAGGTTTGCACACAGTAGTTTGGTGTAAAATTGAAATGTATACTCTTGGTAATGTCAAAGCATTGCATGCCCTGAGAAAACAACTTTTTTCTCTTGCTCTGCAGAAGCATGAAACCAGTTTTAAACATCTCACAATCATGTGGAAAGTTATCTTAAACTGTTAACATTAGGTTTGCACACAGTAGTTTGGTGTAAAATTGAAATGTATACTCTTGGTAATGTCAAAGCATTGCATGCCCTGAGAAAATAACTTTTTTGTCTTGCTCAGCACAGGCATGAAACCAGTTTTAAACAACTCAGAATCATGTGGAAAGTTAACTTAAACTGTTAACATTAGGTTTGCACACAGTAGTTTGGTGTAAAATTGAAGTGTATACTACTGGTAATGACAAAGCATGCATGTCCTGAGAAAACAACTTTTTTGTCTTGCTCAACAGAGGCATGAAATCAGTTTTTAAGAACTCAGAATCATGTGGAAAGTTAACTTAAGGTGTTTCCATTAGGTTTACACACAGTAGTTTGGTGTAAAATTGAAATGTATACTATTGGTAATGTCAAAGCATTGTATGCCCTGAGAAAACAACTTTGTTTCTTGCTCAACAGAAGCATGAAACAGGTTTTAAACAACTCGTAATCATGTGAGAAGTTGATTTAAGGTGTTTGCATTAGGTTTGCACACAGTAGTTTGGTGTAAAATTGAAATATATAGTCTTGGTGATGTCAAAGCATTGCATGGCCTGAGAAAATAACTTTTTTGTCTTGCTCAGCACAGGCATGAAAGCAGTTCTAAACAACTCAGAATCATGTGGAAAGTTCACTTAAACTGTTAACATTAGGTTTGCACCCAGTAGTTTGGTGTAAAATTGAAATGTATACTATTGGTAATGTCAAAGCGTTGTATGCCCTGAGAAAACAACTTTTTTGTCTTGCTCTGCAGAAGCATGAAACCAGTTTTGAACATCTCATAATCATGTGGAAAGTTAACTTAAACTGTTAACATTAGGTTTGCACACAGTAGTTTGGTGTAAAATTGAAATGTATACTCTTGGTAATGTCAAAGCATGCATGTCCTGAGAAAACAACTTTTTTGTCTTGCTCAACAGAGGCATGAAATCAGTTTTTAAGAACTCAGAATCATGTGGAAAGTTAACTGAAGGTGTTTCCATTAGGTTTCCACACAGTAGTTTGGTGTAACATTGAAATGTATACTATTGGTAATGTCAAAGCATTGCTTGCCCTGAGAAAACAACTTTTTTGTCTTGCTCAACAGAAGCATGAAACAGGTTTTAAACAACTCAGAATCATTTGGGAAGTAGATTTAAGGTGTTTGCATTAGGTTAACACACAGTAGTTTGGTGTAAAATTTAAATGTATACTATTGGAAATGTCATAGCATTATATGCCCTGAGAAAATAACTTTTTTGTCTTGCTCAGCAGAGGCATGAAACCAGTTTTAAACAACTCAGAATCATGTGGAAAGTTAACTTAAACTGTTAACATTAGGTTTGCACCCAGTAGTTTGGTGCAAAATTGAAATGTATACTATTGGTAATGTCAAAGCGTTGTATGCCCTGAGAAAACAACTTTTTTGTCTTGCTCTGCAGAAGCATGAAACCAGTTTTAAACATCTCATAATCATGTGGAAAGAAACTTAAACTGTTAACATTAGGTTTGCACACAGTAGTTTGGTGTAAAATTGAAATGTATACTCTTGTTAATGTCAAAGCATTGCATGCCCTGAGAAAATAACTTTTTTGTCTTGCTCAGCACAGGCATGAAACCAGTTTTAAACAACTCAGAATCATGTGGAAAGTTAACTTAAACTGTTAACATTAGGTTTGCACACAGTAGTTTCGTGTAAAATTGAAGTGTATACTATTGGTAATGTCAAAGCATGCATGTCCTGAGAAAACAACTTTTTTGTCTTGCTCAACAGAGGCATGAAATCAGTTTTTAAGAACTCAGAATCATGAGGAAAGTTAACTTAAACTGTTAACATTAGGTTTCCACACAGTAGTTTGGTGTAAAATTGAAATGTATACTATTGGTAATGTCAAAGCATTGTATGCCCTGAGAAAACAACTTTTTTGTCTTGCTCAACAGAAGCATGAAACAGGTTTTAAACAACTCAGAATCATGTGAGAAGTTGATTTAAGGTGTTTGCATTAGGTTTGCACACAGTAGTTTGGTGTAAAATTGAAATGTATAGTCTTGGTAATGTCAAAGCATTGCATGCCCTGAGAAAATAACTTTTTTGTCCAGCTCAGCACAGGCATGAAACCAGTTTTAAAAAACTCAGAATCATGTGGAAAGTTGATTTAAGGTGTTTCCATTAGGTTTCCACACAGTAGTTTGGTGTAAAATTGAAATGTATAGTCTTGGTAATGTCAAAGCATTGCATGCCCTGAGAAAATAACTTTTTTGTCCAGCTCAGCACAGGCATGAAACCAGTTTTAAACAACTCATAATCATGTGGAAAGAAACTTAAACTGTTAACATTAGGTTTGCACACAGTAGTTTGGTGTAAAATTGAAATGTATACTCTTGGTAATGTCAAAGCATTGCATGCCCTGAGAAAATAACTTTTTTGTCTTGCTCAGCACAGGCATGAAACCAGTTTTAAACAACTCAGAATCATGTGGAAAGTTAACTTAAACTGTTAACATTAGGTTTGCACACAGTAGTTTGGTGTAAAATTGAAGTCTATACTATTGGTAATGTCAAAGCATGCATGTCCTGAGAAAACAACTTTTTTGTCTTGCTGAACAGAGGCATGAAATCAGTTTTTAAGAACTCAGAGTCATGTTGAAAGTTAACTTAAGGTGTTTCCATTAGGTTTCCACACAGTAGTTTGGTGTAAAATTGAAATGTATACTATTGGTAATGTCAAAGCATTGTATGCCCTGAGAAAACAACTTTTTTGTCTTGCTCAACAGAAGCATAAAACAGGTTTTAAACAACTCAGAATCATGTGAGAAGTTGATTTAAGATGTTTGCATTAGGTTTGCACACAGTAGTTTGGTGTAAAATTGAAATGTATACTCTTGGTAATGTCAAAGCATTGCGTTCCCTGAGAAAATAACTTTTTTGTCTTGCTCAGCACAGGCATGAAAGCAGTTTTAAACAACTCAGAATCATGTGGAAAGTTAACTTAAACTGTTAACATTAGGTTTGCACCCAGTAGTTTGGTGTAAAATTGAAATGTATACTATTGGTAATGTCAAAGCGTTGTATGCCCTGAGAAAACAACTTTTTTGTCTTGCTCAACAGAGGCATGAAACAGGTTTTAAACAACTCAGAATCATGTGGAAAGTTAACTTAAACTGTTAACATTAGGTTTGCACACAGTAGTTTGGTGTAAAATTGAAGTGTATATTATTGGTAATGTCAAAGCATGCATGTCCTGAGAAAACAACTTTTTTGTCTTGCTCAACAGAGGCATGAAATCAGTTTTTAAGAACTCAGAATCATGTGGAAAGTTAACTTAAACTGTTAACATTAGGTTTGCACACAGTAGTTTGGTGTAAAATTGAAATGTATACTCTTGGTAATGTCAAAGCATTGCATGCCCTGAGAAAACAACTTTTTTCTCTTGCTCTGCAGAAGCATGAAACCAGTTTTAAACATCTCACAATCATGTGGAAAGTTATCTTAAACTGTTAACATTAGGTTTGCACACAGTAGTTTGGTGTAAAATTGAAATGTATACTCTTGGTAATGTCAAAGCATTGCATGCCCTGAGAAAATAACTTTTTTGTCTTGCTCAGCACAGGCATGAAACCAGTTTTAAACAACTCAGAATCATGTGGAAAGTTAACTTAAACTGTTAACATTAGGTTTGCACACAGTAGTTTGGTGTAAAATTGAAGTGTATACTACTGGTAATGACAAAGCATGCATGTCCTGAGAAAACAACTTTTTTGTCTTGCTCAACAGAGGCATGAAATCAGTTTTTAAGAACTCAGAATCATGTGGAAAGTTAACTTAAGGTGTTTCCATTAGGTTTACACACAGTAGTTTGGTGTAAAATTGAAATGTATACTATTGGTAATGTCAAAGCATTGTATGCCCTGAGAAAACAACTTTGTTTCTTGCTCAACAGAAGCATGAAACAGGTTTTAAACAACTCGTAATCATGTGAGAAGTTGATTTAAGGTGTTTGCATTAGGTTTGCACACAGTAGTTTGGTGTAAAATTGAAATATATAGTCTTGGTGATGTCAAAGCATTGCATGGCCTGAGAAAATAACTTTTTTGTCTTGCTCAGCACAGGCATGAAAGCAGTTCTAAACAACTCAGAATCATGTGGAAAGTTCACTTAAACTGTTAACATTAGGTTTGCACCCAGTAGTTTGGTGTAAAATTGAAATGTATACTATTGGTAATGTCAAAGCGTTGTATGCCCTGAGAAAACAACTTTTTTGTCTTGCTCTGCAGAAGCATGAAACCAGTTTTGAACATCTCATAATCATGTGGAAAGTTAACTTAAACTGTTAACATTAGGTTTGCACACAGTAGTTTGGTGTAAAATTGAAATTTATACTATTGGTAATGACAAAGCATTGTATGCCCTGAGAAAACAACTTTTTTGTCTTGCTCAACAGAAGCATGAAACAGGTGTTAAACAACTCAGAATCATGTGGGAAGTTGATTTAAGGTGTTTGCATTAGGTTTGCACACAGTAGTTTGGTGTAAAATTGAAATGTATACTCTCGGAAATGTCAAAGCATTGCATGCCCTGAGAAAATAACTTTTTTGTCTTGCTCAGCACAGGGTTGAAACCAGTTTTAAACAACTCAGAATCATGTGGAAAGTTAACTTAAACTGTTAACATTAGGTTTGCACACAGTAGTTTGGTGTAAAATTGAAGTCTATAATATTGGTAATGTCAAAGCATTGTATGCCCTGAGAAAACAACTTTTTTGTCTTGCTCAACAGAAGCATGAAACAGGTTTTAAACAACTCAGAATCATGTGAGAAGTTGATTTAAGGTGTTTGCATTAGGTTTGCACACAGTAGTTTGGTGTAAAATTGAAATGTATAGTCTTGGTAATGTCAAAGCATTGCATGCCCTGAGAAAATAACTTTTTTGTCCAGCTCAGCACAGGCATGAAACCAGTTTTAAAAAACTCAGAATCATGTGGAAAGTTGATTTAAGGTGTTTGCATTAGGTTTCCACACAGTAGTTTGGTGTAAAATTGAAATGTATAGTCTTGGTAATGTCAAAGCATTGCATGCCCTGAGAAAATAACTTTTTTGTCCAGCTCAGCACAGGCATGAAACCAGTTTTAAACAACTCATAATCATGTGGAAAGAAACTTAAGCTGTTAACATTAGGTTTGCACACAGTAGTTTGGTGTAAAATTGAAATGTATACTCTTGGTAATGTCAAAGCATTGCATGCTCTGAGAAAATAACTTTTTTGTCTTGCTCAGCACAGGCATGAAACCAGTTTTAAACAACTCAGAATCATGTGGAAAGTTAACTTAAACTGTTAACATTAGGTTTGCACACAGTAGTTTGGTGTAAAATTGAAGTGTATACTATTGGTAATGTCAAAGCATGCATGTCCTGAGAAAACAACTTTTTTGTCTTGCTCAACAGAGGCATGAAATCAGTTTTTAAGAACTCAGAATCATGTGGAAAGTTAATTTAAGGTGTTTCCATTAGGTTTCCACACAGTAGTTTGGTGTAAAATTGAAATGTATACTATTGGTAATGTCAAGGCATTGTATGCCCTGAGAAAACAACTTTTTTGTCTTGCTCAACAGAGGCATGAAACATGTTTTAAACAACTCAGAATCATGTGAGAAGTTGATTTAAGGTGTTTGAATTAGGTTTGCACAGAGTAGTTTGGTGTAAAATTGAGATGTATACTCTTGGTAATGTCAAAGCATTGCGTGCCCTGAGAAAATAACTTTTTTGTCTAGCTCAGCACAGGCATGAAACCAGTTTTAAACAACTCAGAATCATGTGGAAAGTTGATTTAAGGTGTCTCCATTAGGTTTCCACACAGCAGTTTGGTGTAAGATTGAAATGTATACGCTTGGTAATGTCAAAGCGTTGTATGCCCTGAGAAAACAACTTTTTTGTCTTGCTCTGCAGAAGCATGAAACCAGTTTTAAACATCTCATAATCATGTGGAAAGTTAACTTAAACTGTTAACATTAGGTTTGCACACAGTAGTTTGGTGTAAAATTGAAGTGTATACTATTGGTAATGTCAAAGCATGCATGTCCTGAGAAAACAACTTTTTTGTCTTGCTCAACAGAGGCATGAAATCAGTTTTTAAGAACTCAGAATCATGTGGAAAGTTAACTTAAGGTGTTTCCATTAGCTTTCCACACAGTAGTTTGGTGTAACATTGAAATGTATACTATTGGTAATGTCAAAGCATTGCTTGCCCTGAGAAAACAACTTTTTTGTCTTGCTCAACAGAAGCATGAAACAGGTTTTAAACAACTCAGAATCATTTGGGAAGTAGATTTAAGGTGTTTGCATTAGGTTAACACACAGTAGTTTGGTGTAAAATTTAAATGTATACTATTGGAAATGTCATAGCATTATATGCCCTGAGAAAATAACTTTTTTGTCTTGCTCAGCAGAGGCATGAAACCAGTTTTAAACAACTCAGAATCATGTGGAAAGTTAACTTAAACTGTTAACATTAGGTTTGCACACAGTAGTTTGGAGTAAAATTGAAGTGTATACTATTGGTAATGTCAAAGCATTGCATGCCCTGAGAAAATAACTTTTTTGTCTTGCTCAGCACAGGCATGAAACCAGTTTTAAACAACTCAGAATCATGTGGAAAGTTAACTTAAACTGTTAACATTAGGTTTGCACACAGTAGTTTGGTGTAAAATTGAAGTGTATACTATTGGTAATGTCAAAGCATGCATGTCCTGAGAAAACAACTTTTTTGTCTTGCTCAACAGAGGCATGAAATCAGTTTTTAAGAACTCAGAATCATGTGGAAAGTTAATTTAAGGTGTTTCCATTAGGTTTCCACACAGTAGTTTGGTGTAAAATTGAAATGTATACTATTGGTAATGTCAAGGCATTGTATGCCCTGAGAAAACAACTTTTTTGTCTTGCTCAACAGAGGCATGAAACATGTTTTAAACAACTCAGAATCATGTGAGAAGTTGATTTAAGGTGTTTGAATTAGGTTTGCACAGAGTAGTTTGGTGTAAAATTGAGATGTATACTCTTGGTAATGTCAAAGCATTGCGTGCCCTGAGAAAATAACTTTTTTGTCTAGCTCAGCACAGGCATGAAACCAGTTTTAAACAACTCAGAATCATGTGGAAAGTTGATTTAA
The DNA here is from genome assembly GCF_030028105.1 of Mobula birostris. Taxonomy (NCBI): domain Eukaryota; kingdom Metazoa; phylum Chordata; class Chondrichthyes; order Myliobatiformes; family Myliobatidae; genus Mobula; species Mobula birostris. Next base: position 166,925 of record NW_027278278.1, read on the forward strand.
GGTGTCTCCATTAGGTTTCCACACAGCAGTTTGGTGTAAGATTGAAATGTATACGCTTGGTAATGTCAAAGCGTTGTATGCCCTGAGAAAACAACTTTTTTGTCTTGCTCTGCAGAAGCATGAAACCAGTTTTAAACATCTCATAATCATGTGGAAAGTTAACTTAAACTGTTAACATTAGGTTTGCACACAGTAGTTTGGTGTAAAATTGAAGTGTATACTATTGGTAATGTCAAAGCATGCATGTCCTGAGAAAACAACTTTTTTGTCTTGCTCAACAGAGGCATGAAATCAGTTTTTAAGAACTCAGAATCATGTGGAAAGTTAACTTAAGGTGTTTCCATTAGGTTTCCACACAGTAGTTTGGTGTAACATTGAAATGTATACTATTGGTAATGTCAAAGCATTGCTTGCCCTGAGAAAACAACTTTTTTGTCTTGCTCAACAGAAGCATGAAACAGGTTTTAAACAACTCAGAATCATTTGGGAAGTAGATTTAAGGTGTTTGCATTAGGTTAACTCACAGTAGTTTGGTGTAAAATTTAAATGTATACTATTGGAAATGTCATAGCATTATATGCCCTGAGAAAATAACTTTTTTGTCTTGCTCAGCAGAGGCATGAAACCAGTTTTAAACAACTCAGAATCATGTGGAAAGTTAACTTAAACTGTTAACATTAGGTTTGCACCCAGTAGTTTGGTGTAAAATTGAAATGTATACTATTGGTAATGTCAAAGCGTTGTATGCCCTGAGAAAACAACTTTTTTGTCTTGCTCTGCAGAAGCATGAAACCAGTTTTAAACATCTCATAATCATGTGGAAAGAAACTTAAACTGTTAACATTAGGTTTGCACACAGTAGTTTGGTGTAAAATTGAAATGTATACTCTTGGTAATGTCAAAGCATTGCATGCCCTGAGAAAATAACTTTTTTGTCTTGCTCAGCACAGGCATGAAACCAGTTTTAAACAACTCAGAATCATGTGGAAAGTTAACTTAAACTGTTAACATTAGGTTTGCACACAGTAGTTTGGTGTAAAATTGAAGTCTATACTATTGGTAATGTCAAAGCATGCATGTCCTGAGAAAACAACTTTTTTGTCTTGCTCAACAGAGGCATGAAATCAGTTTTTAAGAACTCAGAATCATGTGGAAAGTTAACTTAAGGTGTTTCCATTAGGTTTCCACACAGTAGTTTGGTGTAAAATTGAAATGTATACTATTGGTAATGTCAAGGCATTGTATGCCCTGAGAAAACAACTTTTTTGTCTTGCTCAACAGAGGCATGAAACATGTTTTAAACAACTCAGAATCATGTGAGAAGTTGATTTAAGGTGTTTGAATTAGGTTTGCACACAGTAGTTTGGTGTAAAATTGAGATGTATACTCTTGGTAATGTCAAAGCATTGCGTGCCCTGAGAAAATAACTTTTTTGTCTAGCTCAGCACAGGCATGAAACCAGTTTTAAACAACTCAGAATCATGTGGAAAGTTGATTTAAGGTGTCTCCATTAGGTTTCCACACAGCAGTTTGGTGTAAGATTGAAATGTATACGCTTGGTAATGTCAAAGCGTTGTATGCCCAGAGAAAACAACTTTTTTGTCTTGCTCTGCAGAAGCATGAAACCAGTTTTAAACATCTCATAATCATGTGGAAAGTTAACTTAAACTGTTAACATTAGGTTTGCACACAGTAGTTTGGTGTAAAATTGAAGTGTATACTATTGGTAATGTCAAAGCATGCATGTCCTGAGAAAACAACTTTTTTGTCTTGCTCAACAGAGGCATGAAATCAGTTTTTAAGAACTCAGAATCATGTGGAAAGTTAACTGAAGGTGTTTCCATTAGGTTTCCACACAGTAGTTTGGTGTAACATTGAAATGTATACTATTGGTAATGTCAAAGCGTTGTATGCCCTGAGAAAACAACTTTTTTGTCTTGCTCTGCAGAAGCATGAAACCAGTTTTAAACATCTCATAATCATGTGGAAAGTTAACTTAAACTGTTAACATTAGGTTTGCACACAGTAGTTTGGTGTAAAATTGAAGTGTATACTATTGGTAATGTCAAAGCATGCATGTCCTGAGAAAATAACTTTTTTGTCTTGCTCAGCACAGGCATGAAACCAGTTTTAAACAACTCAGAATCATCTGGAAAGTTAACCTAAACTGTTAACATTAGGTTTGCACACAGTAGTTTGGTGTAAAATTGAAATGTATACTCTTGGTAATGTCAAAGCATTGCATGCCCTGAGAAAATAACTTTTTTGTCTTGCTCAGCACAGGCATGAAACCAGTTTTAAACAACTCAGAATCATGTGGAAAGTTAACTTAAACTGATAAACATTAGGTTTGCACACAGTAGTTTGGTGTAAAATTGAAGTCTATACTATTGGTAATGTCAAAGCATGCATGTCCTGAGAAAACAACTTTTTTGTCTTGCTCAACAGAGGCATGAAATCAGTTTTTAAGAACTCAGAATCATGTGGAAAGTTAACTTAAGGTGTTTCCATTAGGTTTCCACACAGTAGTTTGGTGTAAAATTGAAATGTATACTATTGGTAATGTCAAGGCATTGTATGCCCTGAGAAAACAACTTTTTTGTCTTGCTCAACAGAGGCATGAAACATGTTTTAAACAACTCAGAATCATGTGAGAAGTTGATTTAAGGTGTTTGAATTAGGTTTGCACACAGTAGTTTGGTGTAAAATTGAGATGTATACTCTTGGTAATGTCAAAGCATTGCGTGCCCTGAGAAAATAACTTTTTTGTCTAGCTCAGCACAGGCATGAAACCAGTTTTAAACAACTCAGCATCATGTGGAAAGTTGATTTAAGGTGTCTCCATTAGGTTTCCACACAGCAGTTTGGTGTAAGATTGAAATGTATACGCTTGGTAATGTCAAAGCATTGTATGCCCTGAGAAAACAACTTTTTTGTCTTGCTCTGCAGAAGCATTAAAACAGTTTTAAACATCTCATAATCATGTGGAAAGTTAACTTAAACTGTTAACATTAGGTTTGCACACAGTAGTTTGGTGTAAAATTGAAGTGTATACTATTGGTAATGTCAAAGCATGCATGTCCTGAGAAAACAGCTTTTTTGTCTTGCTCAACAGAGGCATGAAATCAGTTTTTAAGAACTCAGAATCATGTGGAAAGTTAACTGAAGGTGTTTCCATTAGGTTTCCACACAGTAGTTTGGTGTAACATTGAAATGTATACTATTGGTAATGTCAAAGCATTGCTTGCCCTGAGAAAACAACTTTTTTGTCTTGCTCAACAGAAGCATGAAACAGGTTTTAAACAACTCAGAATCATTTGGGAAGTAGATTTAAGGTGTTTGCATTAGGTTAACACACAGTAGTTTGGTGTAAAATTTAAATGTATACTATTGGAAATGTCATAGCATTATATGCCCTGAGAAAATAACTTTTTTGTCTTGCTCAGCAGAGGCATGAAACCAGTTTTAAACAACTCAGAATCATGTGGAAAGTTAACTTAAACTGTTAACATTAGGTTTGCACCCAGTAGTTTGGTGTAAAATTGAAATGTATACTATTGGTAATGTCAAAGCGTTGTATGCCCTGAGAAAACAACTTTTTTGTCTTGCTCTGCAGAAGCATGAAACCAGTTTTAAACATCTCATAATCATGTGGAAAGAAACTTAAACTGTTAACATTAGGTTTGCACACAGTAGTTTGGTGTAAAATTGAAATGTATACTCTTGGTAATGTCAAAGCATTGCATGCCCTGAGAAAATAACTTTTTTGTCTTGCTCAGCACAGGGTTGAAACCAGTTTTAAACAACTCAGAATCATGTGGAAAGTTAACTTAAACTGTTAACATTAGGTTTGCACACAGTAGTTTGGTGTAAAATTGAAGTGTATACTATTGGTAATGTCAAAGCATGCATGTCCTGAGAAAACAACTTTTTTGTCTTGCTCAACAGAAGCATGAAACAGGTTTTAAACAACTCAGAATCATGTGAGAAGTTGATTTAAGGTGTTTGCATTAGGTTTGCACACAGTAGTTTGGTGTAAAATTGAAATGTATAGTCTTGGTAATGTCAAAGCATTGCATGCCCTGAGAAAATAACTTTTTTGTCCAGCTCAGCACAGGCATGAAACCAGTTTTAAAAAACTCAGAATCATGTGGAAAGTTGATTTAAGGTGTTTCCATTAGGTTTCCACACAGTAGTTTGGTGTAAAATTGAAATGTATAGTCTTGGTAATGTCAAAGCATTGCATGCCCTGAGAAAATAACTTTTTTGTCCAGCTCAGCACAGGCATGAAACCAGTTTTAAACAACTCATAATCATGTGGAAAGAAACTTAAGCTGTTAACATTAGGTTTGCACACAGTAGTTTGGTGTAAAATTGAAATGTATACTCTTGGTAATGTCAAAGCATTGCATGCCCTGAGAAAATAACTTTTTTGTCTTGCTCAGCACAGGCATGAAACCAGTTTTAAACAACTCAGAATCATGTGGAAAGTTAACTTAAACTGTTAACATTAGGTTTGCACACAGTAGTTTGGTGTAAAATTGAAGTGTATACTATTGGTAATGTCAAAGCATGCATGCCCTGAGAAAACAACTTTTTTGTCTTGCTCAACAGAGGCATGAAACATGTTTTAAACAACTCAGAATCATGTGAGAAGTTGATTTAAGGTGTTTGAATTAGGTTTGCACACAGTAGTTTGGTGTAAAATTGAGATGTATACTCTTGGTAATGTCAAAGCATTGCGTGCCCTGAGAAAATAACTTTTTTGTCTAGCTCAGCACAGGCATGAAACCAGTTTTAAACAACTCAGAATCATGTGGAAAGTTGATTTAAGGTGTCTCCATTAGGTTTCCACACAGCAGTTTGGTGTAAGATTGAAATGTATACGCTTGGTAATGTCAAAGCGTTGTATGCCCAGAGAAAACAACTTTTTTGTCTTGCTCTGCAGAAGCATGAAACCAGTTTTAAACATCTCATAATCATGTGGAAAGTTAACTTAAACTGTTAACATTAGGTTTGCACACAGTAGTTTGGTGTAAAATTGAAGTGTATACTATTGGTAATGTCAAAGCATGCATGTCCTGAGAAAACAACTTTTTTGTCTTGCTCAACAGAGGCATGAAATCAGTTTTTAAGAACTCAGAATCATGTGGAAAGTTAACTGAAGGTGTTTCCATTAGGTTTCCACACAGTAGTTTGGTGTAACATTGAAATGTATACTATTGGTAATGTCAAAGCGTTGTATGCCCTGAGAAAACAACTTTTTTGTCTTGCTCTGCAGAAGCATGAAACCAGTTTTAAACATCTCATAATCATGTGGAAAGTTAACTTAAACTGTTAACATTAGGTTTGCACACAGTAGTTTGGTGTAAAATTGAAGTGTATACTATTGGTAATGTCAAAGCATGCATGTCCTGAGAAAATAACTTTTTTGTCTTGCTCAGCACAGGCATGAAACCAGTTTTAAACAACTCAGAATCATCTGGAAAGTTAACCTAAACTGTTAACATTAGGTTTGCACACAGTAGTTTGGTGTAAAATTGAAATGTATACTCTTGGTAATGTCAAAGCATTGCATGCCCTGAGAAAATAACTTTTTTGTCTTGCTCAGCACAGGCATGAAACCAGTTTTAAACAACTCAGAATCATGTGGAAAGTTAACTTAAACTGATAAACATTAGGTTTGCACACAGTAGTTTGGTGTAAAATTGAAGTCTATACTATTGGTAATGTCAAAGCATGCATGTCCTGAGAAAACAACTTTTTTGTCTTGCTCAACAGAGGCATGAAATCAGTTTTTAAGAACTCAGAATCATGTGGAAAGTTAACTTAAGGTGTTTCCATTAGGTTTCCACACAGTAGTTTGGTGTAAAATTGAAATGTATACTATTGGTAATGTCAAGGCATTGTATGCCCTGAGAAAACAACTTTTTTGTCTTGCTCAACAGAGGCATGAAACATGTTTTAAACAACTCAGAATCATGTGAGAAGTTGATTTAAGGTGTTTGAATTAGGTTTGCACACAGTAGTTTGGTGTAAAATTGAGATGTATACTCTTGGTAATGTCAAAGCATTGCGTGCCCTGAGAAAATAACTTTTTTGTCTAGCTCAGCACAGGCATGAAACCAGTTTTAAACAACTCAGCATCATGTGGAAAGTTGATTTAAGGTGTCTCCATTAGGTTTCCACACAGCAGTTTGGTGTAAGATTGAAATGTATACGCTTGGTAATGTCAAAGCATTGTATGCCCTGAGAAAACAACTTTTTTGTCTTGCTCTGCAGAAGCATTAAAACAGTTTTAAACATCTCATAATCATGTGGAAAGTTAACTTAAACTGTTAACATTAGGTTTGCACACAGTAGTTTGGTGTAAAATTGAAGTGTATACTATTGGTAATGTCAAAGCATGCATGTCCTGAGAAAACAGCTTTTTTGTCTTGCTCAACAGAGGCATGAAATCAGTTTTTAAGAACTCAGAATCATGTGGAAAGTTAACTGAAGGTGTTTCCATTAGGTTTCCACACAGTAGTTTGGTGTAACATTGAAATGTATACTATTGGTAATGTCAAAGCATTGCTTGCCCTGAGAAAACAACTTTTTTGTCTTGCTCAACAGAAGCATGAAACAGGTTTTAAACAACTCAGAATCATTTGGGAAGTAGATTTAAGGTGTTTGCATTAGGTTAACACACAGTAGTTTGGTGTAAAATTTAAATGTATACTATTGGAAATGTCATAGCATTATATGCCCTGAGAAAATAACTTTTTTGTCTTGCTCAGCAGAGGCATGAAACCAGTTTTAAACAACTCAGAATCATGTGGAAAGTTAACTTAAACTGTTAACATTAGGTTTGCACCCAGTAGTTTGGTGTAAAATTGAAATGTATACTATTGGTAATGTCAAAGCGTTGTATGCCCTGAGAAAACAACTTTTTTGTCTTGCTCTGCAGAAGCATGAAACCAGTTTTAAACATCTCATAATCATGTGGAAAGAAACTTAAACTGTTAACATTAGGTTTGCACACAGTAGTTTGGTGTAAAATTGAAATGTATACTCTTGGTAATGTCAAAGCATTGCATGCCCTGAGAAAATAACTTTTTTGTCTTGCTCAGCACAGGGTTGAAACCAGTTTTAAACAACTCAGAATCATGTGGAAAGTTAACTTAAACTGTTAACATTAGGTTTGCACACAGTAGTTTGGTGTAAAATTGAAGTGTATACTATTGGTAATGTCAAAGCATGCATGTCCTGAGAAAACAACTTTTTTGTCTTGCTCAACAGAAGCATGAAACAGGTTTTAAACAACTCAGAATCATGTGAGAAGTTGATTTAAGGTGTTTGCATTAGGTTTGCACACAGTAGTTTGGTGTAAAATTGAAATGTATAGTCTTGGTAATGTCAAAGCATTGCATGCCCTGAGAAAATAACTTTTTTGTCCAGCTCAGCACAGGCATGAAACCAGTTTTAAAAAACTCAGAATCATGTGGAAAGTTGATTTAAGGTGTTTCCATTAGGTTTCCACACAGTAGTTTGGTGTAAAATTGAAATGTATAGTCTTGGTAATGTCAAAGCATTGCATGCCCTGAGAAAATAACTTTTTTGTCCAGCTCAGCACAGGCATGAAACCAGTTTTAAACAACTCATAATCATGTGGAAAGAAACTTAAGCTGTTAACATTAGGTTTGCACACAGTAGTTTGGTGTAAAATTGAAATGTATACTCTTGGTAATGTCAAAGCATTGCATGCCCTGAGAAAATAACTTTTTTGTCTTGCTCAGCACAGGCATGAAACCAGTTTTAAACAACTCAGAATCATGTGGAAAGTTAACTTAAACTGTTAACATTAGGTTTGCACACAGTAGTTTGGTGTAAAATTGAAGTGTATACTATTGGTAATGTCAAAGCATGCATGTCCTGAGAAAACAACTTTTTTGTCTTGCTCAACAGAGGCATGAAATCAGTTTTTAAGAACTCAGAATCATGTGGAAAGTTAACTTAAGGTGTTTCCATTAGGTTTCCACACAGTAGTTTGGTGTAAAATTGAAATGTATACTATTGGTAATGTCAAAGCATTGTATGCCCTGAGAAAACAACTTTGTTTCTTGCTCAACAGAAGCATGAAACAGGTTTTAAACAACTCGTAATCATGTGAGAAGTTGATTTAAGGTGTTTGCATTAGGTTTGCACACAGTAGTTTGGTGTAAAATTGAAATATATAGTCTTGGTGATGTCAAAGCATTGCATGCCCTGAGAAAATAACTTTTTTGTCTTGCTCAGCACAGGCATGAAAGCAGTTCTAAACAACTCAGAATCATGTGGAAAGTTCACTTAAACTGTTAACATTAGGTTTGCACCCAGTAGTTTGGTGTAAAATTGAAATGTATACTATTGGTAATGTCAAAGCGTTGTATGCCCTGAGAAAACAACTTTTTTGTCTTGCTCTGCAGAAGCATGAAACCAGTTTTGAACATCTCATAATCATGTGGAAAGTTAACTTAAACTGTTAACATTAGGTTTGCACACAGTAGTTTGGTGTAAAATTGAAATTTATACTATTGGTAATGACAAAGCATTGTATGCCCTGAGAAAACAACTTTTTTGTCTTGCTCAACAGAAGCATGAAACAGGTGTTAAACAACTCAGAATCATGTGGGAAGTTGATTTAAGGTGTTTGCATTAGGTTTGCACACAGTAGTTTGGTGTAAAATTGAAATGTATACTCTCGGAAATGTCAAAGCATTGCATGCCCTGAGAAAATAACTTTTTTGTCTTGCTCAGCACAGGCATGAAACCAGTTTTAAACAACTCAGAATCATGTGGAAAGTTAACTTAAACTGTTAACATTAGGTTTGCACACAGTAGTTTGGTGTAAAATTGAAGTGTATACTATTGGTAATGTCAAAGCATGCATGTCCTGAGAAAACAGCTTTTTTGTCTTGCTCAACAGAGGCATGAAATCAGTTTTTAAGAACTCAGAATCATGTGGAAAGTTAACTGAAGGTGTTTCCATTAGGTTTCCACACAGTAGTTTGGTGTAACATTGAAATGTATACTATTGGTAATGTCAAAGCATTGCTTGCCCTGAGAAAACAACTTTTTTGTCTTGCTCAACAGAAGCATGAAACAGGTTTTAAACAACTCAGAATCATTTGGGAAGTAGATTTAAGGTGTTTGCATTAGGTTAACACACAGTAGTTTGGTGTAAAATTTAAATGTATACTCTTGGAAATGTCATAGCATTATATGCCCTGAGAAAATAACTTTTTTGTCTTGCTCAGCAGAGGCATGAAACCAGTTTTAAACAACTCAGAATCATGTGGAAAGTTAACTTAAACTGTTAACATTAGGTTTGCACCCAGTAGTTTGGTGTAAAATTGAAATGTATACTATTGGTAATGTCAAAGCGTTGTATGCCCTGAGAAAACAACTTTTTTGTCTTGCTCTGCAGAAGCATGAAACCAGTTTTAAACATCTCATAATCATGTGGAAAGAAACTTAAACTGTTAACATTAGGTTTGCACACAGTAGTTTGGTGTAAAATTGAAGTCTATACTATTGGTAATGTCAAAGCATGCATGTCCTGAGAAAACAACTTTTTTGTCTTGCTCAACAGAAGCATGAAACAGGTTTTAAACAACTCGTAATCATGTGAGAAGTTGATTTAAGGTGTTTGCATTAGGTTTGCACACAGTAGTTTGGTGTAAAATTGAAATATATAGTCTTGGTGATGTCAAAGCATTGCATGCCCTGAGAAAATAACTTTTTTGTCTTGCTCAGCACAGGCATGAAAGCAGTTCTAAACAACTCAGAATCATGTGGAAAGTTCACTTAAACTGTTAACATTAGGTTTGCACCCAGTAGTTTGGTGTAAAATTGAAATGTATACTATTGGTAATGTCAAAGCGTTGTATGCCCTGAGAAAACAACTTTTTTGTCTTGCTCTGCAGAAGCATGAAACCAGTTTTGAACATCTCATAATCATGTGGAAAGTTATCTTAAACTGTTAACATTAGGTTTGCACACAGTAGTTTGGTGTAAAATTGAAATTTATACTATTGGTAATGACAAAGCATTGTATGCCCTGAGAAAACAACTTTTTTGTCTTGCTCAACAGAAGCATGAAACAGGTGTTAAACAACTCAGAATCATGTGGGAAGTTGATTTAAGGTGTTTGCATTAGGTTTGCACACAGTAGTTTGGTGTAAAATTGAAATGTATACTCTCGGAAATGTCAAAGCATTGCATGCCCTGAGAAAATAACTTTTTTGTCTTGCTCAGCACAGGGTTGAAACCAGTTTTAAACAACTCAGAATCATGTGGAAAGTTAACTTAAACTGTTAACATTAGGTTTGCACACAGTAGTTTGGTGTAAAATTGAAGTCTATAATATTGGTAATGTCAAAGCATTGTATGCCCTGAGAAAACAACTTTTTTGTCTTGCTCAACAGAAGCATGAAACAGGTTTTAAACAACTCAGAATCATGTGAGAAGTTGATTTAAGGTGTTTGCATTAGGTTTGCACACAGTAGTTTGGTGTAAAATTGAAATGTATAGTCTTGGTAATGTCAAAGCATTGCATGCCCTGAGAAAATAACTTTTTTGTCCAGCTCAGCACAGGCATGAAACCAGTTTTAAAAAACTCAGAATCATGTGGAAAGTTGATTTAAGGTGTTTCCATTAGGTTTCCACACAGTAGTTTGGTGTAAAATTGAAATGTATAGTCTTGGTAATGTCAAAGCATTGCATGCCCTGAGAAAATAACTTTTTTGTCCAGCTCAGCACAGGCATGAAACCAGTTTTAAACAACTCATAATCATGTGGAAAGAAACTTAAGCTGTTAACATTAGGTTTGCACACAGTAGTTTGGTGTAAAATTGAAATGTATACTCTTGGTAATGTCAAAGCATTGCATGCCCTGAGAAAATAACTTTTTTGTCTTGCTCAGCACAGGCATGAAACCAGTTTTAAACAACTCAGAATCATGTGGAAAGTTAACTTAAACTGTTAACATTAGGTTTGCACACAGTAGTTTGGTGTAAAATTGAAGTGTATACTATTGGTAATGTCAAAGCATGCATGTCCTGAGAAAACAACTTTTTTGTCTTGCTCAACAGAGGCATGAAATCAGTTTTTAAGAACTCAGAATCATGTGGAAAGTTAACTTAAGGTGTTTCCATTAGGTTTCCACACAGTAGTTTGGTGTAAAATTGAAATGTATACTATTGGTAATGTCAAGGCATTGTATGCCCTGAGAAAACAACTTTTTTGTCTTGCTCAACAGAGGCATGAAACATGTTTTAAACAACTCAGAATCATGTGAGAAGTTGATTTAAGGTGTTTGAATTAGGTTTGCACAGAGTAGTTTGGTGTAAAATTGAGATGTATACTCTTGGTAATGTCAAAGCATTGCGTGCCCTGAGAAAATAACTTTTTTGTCTAGCTCAGCACAGGCATGAAACCAGTTTTAAACAACTCAGAATCATGTGGAAAGTTGATTTAAGGTGTCTCCATTAGGTTTCCACACCGCAGTTTGGTGTAAGATTGAAATGTATACGCTTGGTAATGTCAAAGCGTTGTATGCCCTGAGAAAACAACTTTTTTGTCTTGCTCTACAGAAGCATGAAACAGGTTTTAAACAACTCAGAATCATTTGGGAAGTAGATTTAAGGTGTTTGCATTAGGTTAACACACAGTAGTTTGGTGTAAAATTTAAATGTATACTATTGGAAATGTCATAGCATTATATGCCCTGAGAAAATAACTTTTTTGTCTTGCTCAGCAGAGGCATGAAACCAGTTTTAAACAACTCAGAATCATGTGGAAAGTTAACTTAAACTGTTAACATTAGGTTTGCACCCAGTAGTTTGGTGTAAAATTGAAATGTATACTATTGGTAATGTCAAAGCGTTGTATGCCCTGAGAAAACAACTTTTTTGTCTTGCTCTGCAGAAGCATGAAACCAGTTTTAAACATCTCATAATCATGTGGAAAGAAACTTAAACTGTTAACATTAGGTTTGCACACAGTAGTTTGGTGTAAAATTGAAATGTATACTCTTGGTAATGTCAAAGCATTGCATGCCCTGAGAAAATAACTTTTTTGTCTTGCTCAGCACAGGCATGAAACCAGTTTTAAACAACTCAGAATCATGTGGAAAGTTAACTTAAACTGTTAACATTAGGTTTGCACACAGTAGTTTGGTGTAAAATTGAAGTCTATACTATTGGTAATGTCAAAGCATGCATGTCCTGAGAAAATAACTTTTTTGTCTTGCTCAGCAGAGGCATGAAACCAGTTTTAAACAACTCAGAATCATCTGGAAAGTTAACCTAAACTGTTAACATTAGGTTTGCACACAGTAGTTTGGTGTAAAATTGAAGTGTATACTATTGGTAATGACAAAGCATGCATGTCCTGAGAAAACAACTTTTTTGTCTTCCTCAACAGAGGCATGAAATCAGTTTTTAAGAACTCAGAATCATGTGGAAAGTTAACTTAAGGTGTTTCCATTAGGTTTACACACAGTAGTTTGGTGTAAAATTGAAATGTATACTATTGGTAATGTCAAAGCATTGTATGCCCTGAGAAAACAACTTTGTTTCTTGCTCAACAGAAGCATGAAACAGGTTTTAAACAACTCGTAATCATGTGAGAAGTTGATTTAAGGTGTTTGCATTAGGTTTGCAGAAAGTAGTTTGGTGTAAAATTGAAATATATACTCTTGGTAATGTCAAAGCATTGCATGCCCTGAGAAAATAACTTTTTTGACTTGCTCAGCACAGGCATGAAAGCAGTTTTAAACAACTCAGAATCATGTGGAAAGTTAACTTAAACTGTTAACATTAGGTTTGCACCCAGTAGTTTGGTGTAAGATTGAAATGTATACGCTTGGTAATGTCAAAGCGTTGTATGCCCTGACAAAACAACTTTTTTGTCTTGCTCTGCAGAAGCATGAAACCAGTTTTAAACATCTCATAATCATGTGGAAAGTTAACTTAAACTGTTAACATTAGGTTTGCACACAGTAGTTTGGTGTAAAATTGAAGTGTATACTATTGGTAATGTCAAAGCATGCATGTCCTGAGAAAACAACTTTTTTGTCTTGCTCAACAGAGGCATGAAATCAGTTTTTAAGAACTCAGAATCATGTTGAAAGTAAACTTAAGGTGTTTCCATTAGGTTTCCACACAGTAGTTTGGTGTAAGATTGAAATGTATACGCTTGGTAATGTCAAAGCGTTGTATGCCCTGAGAAAACAACTTTTTTGTCTTGCTCTGCAGAAGCATGAAACCAGTTTTAAACATCTCATAATCATGTGGAAAGTTAACTTAAACTGTTAACATTAGGTTTGCGCACAGTAGTTTGGTGTAAAATTGAAGTGTATACTATTGGTAATGTCAAAGCATGCATGTCCTGAGAAAATAACTTTTTTGTCTTGCTCAGCAGAGGCATGAAACCAGTTTTAAACAACTCAGAATCATCTGGAAAGTTAACCTAAACTGTTAACATTAGGTTTGCACACAGTAGTTTGGTGTAAAATTGAAGTTTATACTATTGGTAATGTCAAAGCATGCATGTCCTGAGAAAACAACTTTTTTCTCTTGCTCAACAGAGGCATGAAATCAGTTTTTAAGAACTCAGAATCATGTGGAAAGTTAACTTAAGGTGTTTCCATTAGGTTTCCACACAGTAGTTTGGTGTAAAATTGAAATGTATACTATTGGTAATGTCAAGGCATTGTATGCCCTGAGAAAACAACTTTTGTTTCTTGCTCAACAGAAGCATGAAACATGTTTTAAACAACTCAGAATCATGTGAGAAGTTGATTTAAGGTGTTTGAATTAGGTTTGCACACAGTAGTTTGGTGTAAAATTGAGATGTATACTCTTGGTAATGTCAAAGCATTGCGTGCCCTGAGAAAATAACTTTTTTGTCTAGCTCAGCACAGGCATGAAACCAGTTTTAAACAACTCAGAATCATGTGGAAAGTTGATTTAAGGTGTCTCCATTAGGTTTCCACACAGCAGTTTGGTGTAAGATTGAAATGTATACGCTTGGTAATGTCAAAGCGTTGTATGCCCTGAGAAAACAACTTTTTTGTCTTGCTCTGCAGAAGCATGAAACCAGTTTTAAACATCTCATAATCATGTGGAAAGTTAACTTAAACTGTTAACATTAGGTTTGCACACAGTAGTTTGGTGTAAAGTTGAAGTGTATACTATTGGTAATGTCAAAGCATGCATGTCCTGAGAAAACAACTTTTTTGTCTTGCTCAACAGAGGCATGAAATCAGTTTTTAAGAACTCAGAATCATGTGGAAAGTTAACTTAAGGTGTTTCCATTAGGTTTCCACACAGTAGTTTGGTGTAACATTGAAATGTATACTATTGGTAATGTCAAAGCATTGCTTGCCCTGAGAAAACAACTTTTTTGTCTTGCTCAACAGAAGCATGAAACAGGTTTTAAACAACTCAGAATCATTTGGGAAGTAGATTTAAGGTGTTTGCATTAGGTTAACACACAGTAGTTTGGTGTAAAATTTAAATGTATACTATTGGAAATTTCATAGCATTATATGCCCTGAGAAAATAACTTTTTTGTCTTGCTCAGCAGAGGCATGAAACCAGTTTTAAACAACTCAGAATCATGTGGAAAGTTAACTTAAACTGTTAACATTAGGTTTGCACAGAGTAGTTTGGTGTAAAATTGAAATGTATACTCTTGGTAATGTCAAAGCGTTGTATGCCCTGACTAAACAACTTTTTTGTCTTGCTCTGCAGAAGCATGAAGCCAGTTTTAAACATCTCATAATCATGTGGAAAGTTAACTTAAACTGTTAACATTAGGTTTGCACAGAGTAGTTTGGTGTAGAATTGAAATGTATACTATTGGTAATGACAAAGCATTGCATGCCCTGAGAAAACAACTTTTTTGTCTTGCTCAACAGAAGCATGAAACAGGTTTTAAACAACTCAGAATCATGTGGAAAGTTAACTTAAACTGTTAACATTAGGTTTGCACACAGTAGTTTCGTGTAAAATTGAAGTGTATACTATTGGTAATGTCAAAGCATGCATGTCCTGAGAAAACAACTTTTTTGTCTTGCTCAACAGAGGCATGAAATCAGTTTTTAAGAACTCAGAATCATGAGGAAAGTTAACTTAAACTGTTAACATTAGGTTTCCACACAGTAGTTTGGTGTAAAATTGAAATGTATACTATTGGTAATGTCAAAGCATTGTATGCCCTGAGAAAACAACTTTTTTGTCTTGCTCAACAGAAGCATGAAACAGGTTTTAAACAACTCAGAATCATGTGAGAAGTTGATTTAAGGTGTTTGCATTAGGTTTGCACACAGTAGTTTGGTGTAAAATTGAAATGTATAGTCTTGGTAATGTCAAAGCATTGCATGCCCTGAGAAAATAACTTTTTTGTCCAGCTCAGCACAGGCATGAAATCAGTTTTTAAGAACTCAGAATCATGTGGAAAGTTAACTTAAACTGTTAACATTAGGTTTGCACACAGTAGTTTGGTGTAAAATTGAAATGTATACTCTTGGTAATGTCAAAGCATTGCATGCCCTGAGAAAACAACTTTTTTCTCTTGCTCTGCAGAAGCATGAAACCAGTTTTAAACATCTCACAATCATGTGGAAAGTTATCTTAAACTGTTAACATTAGGTTTGCACACAGTAGTTTGGTGTAAAATTGAAATGTATACTCTTGGTAATGTCAAAGCATTGCATGCCCTGAGAAAATAACTTTTTTGTCTTGCTCAGCACAGGCATGAAACCAGTTTTAAACAACTCAGAATCATGTGGAAAGTTAACTTAAACTGTTAACATTAGGTTTGCACACAGTAGTTTGGTGTAAAATTGAAGTGTATACTATTGGTAATGACAAAGCATGCATGTCCTGAGAAAACAACTTTTTTGTCTTGCTCAACAGAGGCATGAAATCAGTTTTTAAGAACTCAGAATCATGTGGAAAGTTAACTTAAGGTGTTTCCATTAGGTTTACACACAGTAGTTTGGTGTAAAATTGAAATGTATACTATTGGTAATGTCAAAGCATTGTATGCCCTGAGAAAACAACTTTGTTTCTTGCTCAACAGAAGCATGAAACAGGTTTTAAACAACTCGTAATCATGTGAGAAGTTGATTTAAGGTGTTTGCATTAGGTTTGCACACAGTAGTTTGGTGTAAAATTGAAGTGTATACTATTGGTAATGTCAAAGCATGCATGTCCTGAGAAAACAACTTTTTTGTCTTGCTCAACAGAGGCATGAAATCAGTTTTTAAGAACTCAGAATCATGTGGAAAGTTAATTTAAGGTGTTTCCATTAGGTTTCCACACAGTAGTTTGGTGTAAAATTGAAATGTATACTATTGGTAATGTCAAGGCATTGTATGCCCTGAGAAAACAACTTTTTTGTCTTGCTCAACAGAGGCATGAAACATGTTTTAAACAACTCAGAATCATGTGAGAAGTTGATTTAAGGTGTTTGAATTAGGTTTGCACAGAGTAGTTTGGTGTAAAATTGAGATGTATACTCTTGGTAATGTCAAAGCATTGCGTGCCCTGAGAAAATAACTTTTTTGTCTAGCTCAGCACAGGCATGAAACCAGTTTTAAACAACTCAGAATCATGTGGAAAGTTGATTTAAGGTGTCTCCATTAGGTTTCCACACAGCAGTTTGGTGTAAGATTGAAATGTATACGCTTGGTAATGTCAAAGCGTTGTATGCCCTGAGAAAACAACTTTTTTGTCTTGCTCTGCAGAAGCATGAAACCAGTTTTAAACATCTCATAATCATGTGGAAAGTTAACTTAAACTGTTAACATTAGGTTTGCACACAGTAGTTTGGTGTAAAATTGAAGTGTATACTATTGGTAATGTCAAAGCATGCATGTCCTGAGAAAACAACTTTTTTGTCTTGCTCAACAGAGGCATGAAATCAGTTTTTAAGAACTCAGAATCATGTGGAAAGTTAACTTAAGGTGTTTCCATTAGGTTTCCACACAGTAGTTTGGTGTAACATTGAAATGTATACTATTGGTAATGTCAAAGCATTGCTTGCCCTGAGAAAACAACTTTTTTGTCTTGCTCAACAGAAGCATGAAACAGGTTTTAAACAACTCAGAATCATTTGGGAAGTAGATTTAAGGTGTTTGCATTAGGTTAACACACAGTAGTTTGGTGTAAAATTTAAATGTATACTATTGGAAATGTCATAGCATTATATGCCCTGAGAAAATAACTTTTTTGTCTTGCTCAGCAGAGGCATGAAACCAGTTTTAAACAACTCAGAATCATGTGGAAAGTTAACTTAAACTGTTAACATTAGGTTTGCACCCAGTAGTTTGGTGTAAAATTGAAATGTATACTATTGGTAATGTCAAAGCGTTGTATGCCCTGAGAAAACAACTTTTTTGTCTTGCTCTGCAGAAGCATGAAACCAGTTTTAAACATCTCATAATCATGTGGAAAGAAACTTAAACTGTTAACATTAGGTTTGCACACAGTAGTTTGGTGTAAAATTGAAATGTATACTCTTGGTAATGTCAAAGCATTGCATGCCCTGAGAAAATAACTTTTTTGTCTTGCTCAGCACAGGCATGAAACCAGTTTTAAACAACTCAGAATCATGTGGAAAGTTAACTTAAACTGTTAACATTAGGTTTGCACACAGTAGTTTGGTGTAAAATTGAAATGTATACTATTGGTAATGTCAAGGCATTGTATGCCCTGAGAAAACAACTTTTTTGTC
This sequence comes from Mobula birostris, assembly GCF_030028105.1. NCBI lineage: Eukaryota > Metazoa > Chordata > Chondrichthyes > Myliobatiformes > Myliobatidae > Mobula > Mobula birostris. The sequence continues at coordinate 184,694 of NW_027278278.1, forward strand.
TTGCTCAACAGAGGCATGAAACATGTTTTAAACAACTCAGAATCATGTGAGAAGTTGATTTAAGGTGTTTGAATTAGGTTTGCACACAGTAGTTTGGTGTAAAATTGAAGTGTATACTATTGGTAATGTCAAAGCATGCATGTCCTGAGAAAACAGCTTTTTTGTCTTGCTCAACAGAGGCATGAAATCAGTTTTTAAGAACTCAGAATCATGTGGAAAGTTAACTGAAGGTGTTTCCATTAGGTTTCCACACAGTAGTTTGGTGTAACATTGAAATGTATACTATTGGTAATGTCAAAGCATTGCTTGCCCTGAGAAAACAACTTTTTTGTCTTGCTCAACAGAAGCATGAAACAGGTTTTAAACAACTCAGAATCATTTGGGAAGTAGATTTAAGGTGTTTGCATTAGGTTAACACACAGTAGTTTGGTGTAAAATTTAAATGTATACTATTGGAAATGTCATAGCATTATATGCCCTGAGAAAATAACTTTTTTGTCTTGCTCAGCAGAGGCATGAAACCAGTTTTAAACAACTCAGAATCATGTGGAAAGTTAACTTAAACTGTTAACATTAGGTTTGCACCCAGTAGTTTGGTGTAAAATTGAAATGTATACTATTGGTAATGTCAAAGCGTTGTATGCCCTGAGAAAACAACTTTTTTGTCTTGCTCTGCAGAAGCATGAAACCAGTTTTAAACATCTCATAATCATGTGGAAAGAAACTTAAACTGTTAACATTAGGTTTGCACACAGTAGTTTGGTGTAAAATTGAAATGTATACTCTTGGTAATGTCAAAGCATTGCATGCCCTGAGAAAATAACTTTTTTGTCTTGCTCAGCACAGGCATGAAACCAGTTTTAAACAACTCAGAATCATGTGGAAAGTTAACTTAAACTGTTAACATTAGGTTTGCACACAGTAGTTTGGTGTAAAATTGAAGTGTATACTATTGGTAATGTCAAAGCATGCATGTCCTGAGAAAACAACTTTTTTGTCTTGCTCAACAGAAGCATGAAACAGGTTTTAAACAACTCAGAATCATGTGAGAAGTTGATTTAAGGTGTTTGCATTAGGTTTGCACACAGTAGTTTGGTGTAAAATTGAAATGTATAGTCTTGGTAATGTCAAAGCATTGCATGCCCTGAGAAAATAACTTTTTTGTCCAGCTCAGCACAGGCATGAAACCAGTTTTAAAAAACTCAGAATCATGTGGAAAGTTGATTTAAGGTGTTTCCATTAGGTTTCCACACAGTAGTTTGGTGTAAAATTGAAATGTATAGTCTTGGTAATGTCAAAGCATTGCATGCCCTGAGAAAATAACTTTTTTGTCCAGCTCAGCACAGGCATGAAACCAGTTTTAAACAACTCATAATCATGTGGAAAGAAACTTAAGCTGTTAACATTAGGTTTGCACACAGTAGTTTGGTGTAAAATTGAAATGTATACTCTTGGTAATGTCAAAGCATTGCATGCCCTGAGAAAATAACTTTTTTGTCTTGCTCAGCACAGGCATGAAACCAGTTTTAAACAACTCAGAATCATGTGGAAAGTTAACTTAAACTGTTAACATTAGGTTTGCACACAGTAGTTTGGTGTAAAATTGAAGTGTATACTATTGGTAATGTCAAAGCATGCATGTCCTGAGAAAACAACTTTTTTGTCTTGCTCAACAGAGGCATGAAATCAGTTTTTAAGAACTCAGAATCATGTGGAAAGTTAACTTAAGGTGTTTCCATTAGGTTTCCACACAGTAGTTTGGTGTAAAATTGAAATGTATACTATTGGTAATGTCAAAGCATTGTATGCCCTGAGAAAACAACTTTGTTTCTTGCTCAACAGAAGCATGAAACAGGTTTTAAACAACTCGTAATCATGTGAGAAGTTGATTTAAGGTGTTTGCATTAGGTTTGCACACAGTAGTTTGGTGTAAAATTGAAATATATAGTCTTGGTGATGTCAAAGCATTGCATGCCCTGAGAAAATAACTTTTTTGTCTTGCTCAGCACAGGCATGAAAGCAGTTCTAAACAACTCAGAATCATGTGGAAAGTTCACTTAAACTGTTAACATTAGGTTTGCACCCAGTAGTTTGGTGTAAAATTGAAATGTATACTATTGGTAATGTCAAAGCGTTGTATGCCCTGAGAAAACAACTTTTTTGTCTTGCTCTGCAGAAGCATGAAACCAGTTTTGAACATCTCATAATCATGTGGAAAGTTAACTTAAACTGTTAACATTAGGTTTGCACACAGTAGTTTGGTGTAAAATTGAAATTTATACTATTGGTAATGACAAAGCATTGTATGCCCTGAGAAAACAACTTTTTTGTCTTGCTCAACAGAAGCATGAAACAGGTGTTAAACAACTCAGAATCATGTGGGAAGTTGATTTAAGGTGTTTGCATTAGGTTTGCACACAGTAGTTTGGTGTAAAATTGAAATGTATACTCTCGGAAATGTCAAAGCATTGCATGCCCTGAGAAAATAACTTTTTTGTCTTGCTCAGCACAGGGTTGAAACCAGTTTTAAACAACTCAGAATCATGTGGAAAGTTAACTTAAACTGTTAACATTAGGCTTGCACACAGTAGTTTGGTGTAAAATTGAAGTCTATAATATTGGTAATGTCAAAGCATTGTATGCCCTGAGAAAACAACTTTTTTGTCTTGCTCAACAGAAGCATGAAACAGGTTTTAAACAACTCAGAATCATGTGAGAAGTTGATTTAAGGTGTTTGCATTAGGTTTGCACACAGTAGTTTGGTGTAAAATTGAAATGTATAGTCTTGGTAATGTCAAAGCATTGCATGCCCTGAGAAAATAACTTTTTTGTCCAGCTCAGCACAGGCATGAAACCAGTTTTAAAAAACTCAGAATCATGTGGAAAGTTGATTTAAGGTGTTTCCATTAGGTTTCCACACAGTAGTTTGGTGTAAAATTGAAATGTATAGTCTTGGTAATGTCAAAGCATTGCATGCCCTGAGAAAATAACTTTTTTGTCCAGCTCAGCACAGGCATGAAACCAGTTTTAAACAACTCATAATCATGTGGAAAGAAACTTAAGCTGTTAACATTAGGTTTGCACACAGTAGTTTGGTGTAAAATTGAAATGTATACTCTTGGTAATGTCAAAGCATGCATGTCCTGAGAAAACAACTTTTTTGTCTTGCTCAACAGAGGCATGAAATCAGTTTTTAAGAACTCAGAATCATGTGGAAAGTTAACTGAAGGTGTTTCCATTAGGTTTCCACACAGTAGTTTGGTGTAACATTGAAATGTATACTATTGGTAATGTCAAAGCATTGCTTGCCCTGAGAAAACAACTTTTTTGTCTTGCTCAACAGAAGCATGAAACAGGTTTTAAACAACTCAGAATCATTTGGGAAGTAGATTTAAGGTGTTTGCATTAGGTTAACACACAGTAGTTTGGTGTAAAATTTAAATGTATACTATTGGAAATGTCATAGCATTATATGCCCTGAGAAAATAACTTTTTTGTCTTGCTCAGCAGAGGCATGAAACCAGTTTTAAACAACTCAGAATCATGTGGAAAGTTAACTTAAACTGTTAACATTAGGTTTGCACCCAGTAGTTTGGTGTAAAATTGAAATGTATACTATTGGTAATGTCAAAGCGTTGTATGCCCTGAGAAAACAACTTTTTTGTCTTGCTCTGCAGAAGCATGAAACCAGTTTTAAACATCTCATAATCATGTGGAAAGAAACTTAAACTGTTAACATTAGGTTTGCACACAGTAGTTTGGTGTAAAATTGAAGTCTATACTATTGGTAATGTCAAAGCATGCATGTCCTGAGAAAACAACTTTTTTGTCTTGCTCAACAGAAGCATGAAACAGGTTTTAAACAACTCAGAATCATGTGAGAAGTTGATTTAAGGTGTTTGCATTAGGTTTGCACACAGTAGTTTGGTGTAAAATTGAAATGTATAGTCTTGGTAATGTCAAAGCATTGCATGCCCTGAGAAAATAACTTTTTTGTCCAGCTCAGCACAGGCATGAAACCAGTTTTAAAAAACTCAGAATCATGTGGAAAGTTGATTTAAGGTGTTTCCATTAGGTTTCCACACAGTAGTTTGGTGTAAAATTGAAATGTATAGTCTTGGTAATGTCAAAGCATTGCATGCCCTGAGAAAATAACTTTTTTGTCCAGCTCAGCACAGGCATGAAACCAGTTTTAAACAACTCATAATCATGTGGAAAGAAACTTAAGCTGTTAACATTAGGTTTGCACACAGTAGTTTGGTGTAAAATTGAAATGTATACTCTTGGTAATGTCAAAGCATTGCATGCCCTGAGAAAATAACTTTTTTGTCTTGCTCAGCACAGGCATGAAACCAGTTTTAAACAACTCAGAATCATGTGGAAAGTTAACTTAAACTGTTAACATTAGGTTTGCACACAGTAGTTTGGTGTAAAATTGAAGTGTATACTATTGGTAATGTCAAAGCATGCATGTCCTGAGAAAACAACTTTTTTGTCTTGCTCAACAGAGGCATGAAATCAGTTTTTAAGAACTCAGAATCATGTGGAAAGTTAACTTAAGGTGTTTCCATTAGGTTTCCACACAGTAGTTTGGTGTAAAATTGAAATGTATACTATTGGTAATGTCAAAGCATTGTATGCCCTGAGAAAACAACTTTGTTTCTTGCTCAACAGAAGCATGAAACAGGTTTTAAACAACTCGTAATCATGTGAGAAGTTGATTTAAGGTGTTTGCATTAGGTTTGCACACAGTAGTTTGGTGTAAAATTGAAATATATAGTCTTGGTGATGTCAAAGCATTGCATGCCCTGAGAAAATAACTTTTTTGTCTTGCTCAGCACAGGCATGAAAGCAGTTCTAAACAACTCAGAATCATGTGGAAAGTTCACTTAAACTGTTAACATTAGGTTTGCACCCAGTAGTTTGGTGTAAAATTGAAATGTATACTATTGGTAATGTCAAAGCGTTGTATGCCCTGAGAAAACAACTTTTTTGTCTTGCTCTGCAGAAGCATGAAACCAGTTTTGAACATCTCATAATCATGTGGAAAGTTAACTTAAACTGTTAACATTAGGTTTGCACACAGTAGTTTGGTGTAAAATTGAAATTTATACTATTGGTAATGACAAAGCATTGTATGCCCTGAGAAAACAACTTTTTTGTCTTGCTCAACAGAAGCATGAAACAGGTGTTAAACAACTCAGAATCATGTGGGAAGTTGATTTAAGGTGTTTGCATTAGGTTTGCACACAGTAGTTTGGTGTAAAATTGAAATGTATACTCTCGGAAATGTCAAAGCATTGCATGCCCTGAGAAAATAACTTTTTTGTCTTGCTCAGCACAGGGTTGAAACCAGTTTTAAACAACTCAGAATCATGTGGAAAGTTAACTTAAACTGTTAACATTAGGTTTGCACACAGTAGTTTGGTGTAAAATTGAAGTCTATAATATTGGTAATGTCAAAGCATTGTATGCCCTGAGAAAACAACTTTTTTGTCTTGCTCAACAGAAGCATGAAACAGGTTTTAAACAACTCAGAATCATGTGAGAAGTTGATTTAAGGTGTTTGCATTAGGTTTGCACACAGTAGTTTGGTGTAAAATTGAAATGTATAGTCTTGGTAATGTCAAAGCATTGCATGCCCTGAGAAAATAACTTTTTTGTCCAGCTCAGCACAGGCATGAAACCAGTTTTAAAAAACTCAGAATCATGTGGAAAGTTGATTTAAGGTGTTTCCATTAGGTTTCCACACAGTAGTTTGGTGTAAAATTGAAATGTATAGTCTTGGTAATGTCAAAGCATTGCATGCCCTGAGAAAATAACTTTTTTGTCCAGCTCAGCACAGGCATGAAACCAGTTTTAAACAACTCATAATCATGTGGAAAGAAACTTAAGCTGTTAACATTAGGTTTGCACACAGTAGTTTGGTGTAAAATTGAAATGTATACTCTTGGTAATGTCAAAGCATGCATGTCCTGAGAAAACAACTTTTTTGTCTTGCTCAACAGAGGCATGAAATCAGTTTTTAAGAACTCAGAATCATGTGGAAAGTTAACTGAAGGTGTTTCCATTAGGTTTCCACACAGTAGTTTGGTGTAACATTGAAATGTATACTATTGGTAATGTCAAAGCATTGCTTGCCCTGAGAAAACAACTTTTTTGTCTTGCTCAACAGAAGCATGAAACAGGTTTTAAACAACTCAGAATCATTTGGGAAGTAGATTTAAGGTGTTTGCATTAGGTTAACACACAGTAGTTTGGTGTAAAATTTAAATGTATACTATTGGAAATGTCATAGCATTATATGCCCTGAGAAAATAACTTTTTTGTCTTGCTCAGCAGAGGCATGAAACCAGTTTTAAACAACTCAGAATCATGTGGAAAGTTAACTTAAACTGTTAACATTAGGTTTGCACCCAGTAGTTTGGTGTAAAATTGAAATGTATACTATTGGTAATGTCAAAGCGTTGTATGCCCTGAGAAAACAACTTTTTTGTCTTGCTCTGCAGAAGCATGAAACCAGTTTTAAACATCTCATAATCATGTGGAAAGAAACTTAAACTGTTAACATTAGGTTTGCACACAGTAGTTTGGTGTAAAATTGAAATGTGTACTCTTGTTAATGTCAAAGCATTGCATGCCCTGAGAAAATAACTTTTTTGTCTTGCTCAGCACAGGCATGAAACCAGTTTTAAACAACTCAGAATCATGTGGAAAGTTAACTTAAACTGTTAACATTAGGTTTGCACACAGTAGTTTCGTGTAAAATTGAAGTGTATACTATTGGTAATGTCAAAGCATGCATGTCCTGAGAAAACAACTTTTTTGTCTTGCTCAACAGAGGCATGAAATCAGTTTTTAAGAACTCAGAATCATGAGGAAAGTTAACTTAAACTGTTAACATTAGGTTTCCACACAGTAGTTTGGTGTAAAATTGAAATGTATACTATTGGTAATGTCAAAGCATTGTATGCCCTGAGAAAACAACTTTTTTGTCTTGCTCAACAGAAGCATGAAACAGGTTTTAAACAACTCAGAATCATGTGAGAAGTTGATTTAAGGTGTTTGCATTAGGTTTGCACACAGTAGTTTGGTGTAAAATTGAAATGTATAGTCTTGGTAATGTCAAAGCATTGCATGCCCTGAGAAAATAACTTTTTTGTCCAGCTCAGCACAGGCATGAAACCAGTTTTAAAAAACTCAGAATCATGTGGAAAGTTGATTTAAGGTGTTTCCATTAGGTTTCCACACAGTAGTTTGGTGTAAAATTGAAATGTATAGTCTTGGTAATGTCAAAGCATTGCATGCCCTGAGAAAATAACTTTTTTGTCCAGCTCAGCACAGGCATGAAACCAGTTTTAAACAACTCATAATCATGTGGAAAGAAACTTAAACTGTTAACATTAGGTTTGCACACAGTAGTTTGGTGTAAAATTGAAATGTATACTCTTGGTAATGTCAAAGCATTGCATGCCCTGAGAAAATAACTTTTTTGTCTTGCTCAGCACAGGCATGAAACCAGTTTTAAACAACTCAGAATCATGTGGAAAGTTAACTTAAACTGTTAACATTAGGTTTGCACACAGTAGTTTGGTGTAAAATTGAAGTCTATACTATTGGTAATGTCAAAGCATGCATGTCCTGAGAAAACAACTTTTTTGTCTTGCTGAACAGAGGCATGAAATCAGTTTTTAAGAACTCAGAGTCATGTTGAAAGTTAACTTAAGGTGTTTCCATTAGGTTTCCACACAGTAGTTTGGTGTAAAATTGAAATGTATACTATTGGTAATGTCAAAGCATTGTATGCCCTGAGAAAACAACTTTTTTGTCTTGCTCAACAGAAGCATAAAACAGGTTTTAAACAACTCAGAATCATGTGAGAAGTTGATTTAAGATGTTTGCATTAGGTTTGCACACAGTAGTTTGGTGTAAAATTGAAATGTATACTCTTGGTAATGTCAAAGCATTGCGTTCCCTGAGAAAATAACTTTTTTGTCTTGCTCAGCACAGGCATGAAAGCAGTTTTAAACAACTCAGAATCATGTGGAAAGTTAACTTAAACTGTTAACATTAGGTTTGCACCCAGTAGTTTGGTGTAAAATTGAAATGTATACTATTGGTAATGTCAAAGCGTTGTATGCCCTGAGAAAACAACTTTTTTGTCTTGCTCAACAGAGGCATGAAACAGGTTTTAAACAACTCAGAATCATGTGGAAAGTTAACTTAAACTGTTAACATTAGGTTTGCACACAGTAGTTTGGTGTAAAATTGAAGTGTATATTATTGGTAATGTCAAAGCATGCATGTCCTGAGAAAACAACTTTTTTGTCTTGCTCAACAGAGGCATGAAATCAGTTTTTAAGAACTCAGAATCATGTGGAAAGTTAACTTAAACTGTTAACATTAGGTTTGCACACAGTAGTTTGGTGTAAAATTGAAATGTATACTCTTGGTAATGTCAAAGCATTGCATGCCCTGAGAAAACAACTTTTTTCTCTTGCTCTGCAGAAGCATGAAACCAGTTTTAAACATCTCACAATCATGTGGAAAGTTATCTTAAACTGTTAACATTAGGTTTGCACACAGTAGTTTGGTGTAAAATTGAAATGTATACTCTTGGTAATGTCAAAGCATTGCATGCCCTGAGAAAATAACTTTTTTGTCTTGCTCAGCACAGGCATGAAACCAGTTTTAAACAACTCAGAATCATGTGGAAAGTTAACTTAAACTGTTAACATTAGGTTTGCACACAGTAGTTTGGTGTAAAATTGAAGTGTATACTACTGGTAATGACAAAGCATGCATGTCCTGAGAAAACAACTTTTTTGTCTTGCTCAACAGAGGCATGAAATCAGTTTTTAAGAACTCAGAATCATGTGGAAAGTTAACTTAAGGTGTTTCCATTAGGTTTACACACAGTAGTTTGGTGTAAAATTGAAATGTATACTATTGGTAATGTCAAAGCATTGTATGCCCTGAGAAAACAACTTTGTTTCTTGCTCAACAGAAGCATGAAACAGGTTTTAAACAACTCGTAATCATGTGAGAAGTTGATTTAAGGTGTTTGCATTAGGTTTGCACACAGTAGTTTGGTGTAAAATTGAAATATATAGTCTTGGTGATGTCAAAGCATTGCATGGCCTGAGAAAATAACTTTTTTGTCTTGCTCAGCACAGGCATGAAAGCAGTTCTAAACAACTCAGAATCATGTGGAAAGTTCACTTAAACTGTTAACATTAGGTTTGCACCCAGTAGTTTGGTGTAAAATTGAAATGTATACTATTGGTAATGTCAAAGCGTTGTATGCCCTGAGAAAACAACTTTTTTGTCTTGCTCTGCAGAAGCATGAAACCAGTTTTGAACATCTCATAATCATGTGGAAAGTTAACTTAAACTGTTAACATTAGGTTTGCACACAGTAGTTTGGTGTAAAATTGAAATGTATACTCTTGGTAATGTCAAAGCATGCATGTCCTGAGAAAACAACTTTTTTGTCTTGCTCAACAGAGGCATGAAATCAGTTTTTAAGAACTCAGAATCATGTGGAAAGTTAACTGAAGGTGTTTCCATTAGGTTTCCACACAGTAGTTTGGTGTAACATTGAAATGTATAGTCTTGGTAATGTCAAAGCATTGCATGCCCTGAGAAAATAACTTTTTTGTCCAGCTCAGCACAGGCATGAAACCAGTTTTAAACAACTCATAATCATGTGGAAAGAAACTTAAGCTGTTAACATTAGGTTTGCACACAGTAGTTTGGTGTAAAATTGAAATGTATACTCTTGGTAATGTCAAAGCATTGCATGCCCTGAGAAAATAACTTTTTTGTCTTGCTCAGCACAGGCATGAAACCAGTTTTAAACAACTCAGAATCATGTGGAAAGTTAACTTAAACTGTTAACATTAGGTTTGCACACAGTAGTTTGGTGTAAAATTGAAGTGTATACTATTGGTAATGTCAAAGCATGCATGTCCTGAGAAAACAACTTTTTTGTCTTGCTCAACAGAGGCATGAAATCAGTTTTTAAGAACTCAGAATCATGTGGAAAGTTAACTTAAGGTGTTTCCATTAGGTTTCCACACAGTAGTTTGGTGTAAAATTGAAATGTATACTATTGGTAATGTCAAAGCATTGTATGCCCTGAGAAAACAACTTTGTTTCTTGCTCAACAGAAGCATGAAACAGGTTTTAAACAACTCGTAATCATGTGAGAAGTTGATTTAAGGTGTTTGCATTAGGTTTGCACACAGTAGTTTGGTGTAAAATTGAAATATATAGTCTTGGTGATGTCAAAGCATTGCATGCCCTGAGAAAATAACTTTTTTGTCTTGCTCAGCACAGGCATGAAAGCAGTTCTAAACAACTCAGAATCATGTGGAAAGTTCACTTAAACTGTTAACATTAGGTTTGCACCCAGTAGTTTGGTGTAAAATTGAAATGTATACTATTGGTAATGTCAAAGCGTTGTATGCCCTGAGAAAACAACTTTTTTGTCTTGCTCTGCAGAAGCATGAAACCAGTTTTGAACATCTCATAATCATGTGGAAAGTTAACTTAAACTGTTAACATTAGGTTTGCACACAGTAGTTTGGTGTAAAATTGAAATTTATACTATTGGTAATGACAAAGCATTGTATGCCCTGAGAAAACAACTTTTTTGTCTTGCTCAACAGAAGCATGAAACAGGTGTTAAACAACTCAGAATCATGTGGGAAGTTGATTTAAGGTGTTTGCATTAGGTTTGCACACAGTAGTTTGGTGTAAAATTGAAATGTATACTCTCGGAAATGTCAAAGCATTGCATGCCCTGAGAAAATAACTTTTTTGTCTTGCTCAGCACAGGGTTGAAACCAGTTTTAAACAACTCAGAATCATGTGGAAAGTTAACTTAAACTGTTAACATTAGGCTTGCACACAGTAGTTTGGTGTAAAATTGAAGTCTATAATATTGGTAATGTCAAAGCATTGTATGCCCTGAGAAAACAACTTTTTTGTCTTGCTCAACAGAAGCATGAAACAGGTTTTAAACAACTCAGAATCATGTGAGAAGTTGATTTAAGGTGTTTGCATTAGGTTTGCACACAGTAGTTTGGTGTAAAATTGAAATGTATAGTCTTGGTAATGTCAAAGCATTGCATGCCCTGAGAAAATAACTTTTTTGTCCAGCTCAGCACAGGCATGAAACCAGTTTTAAAAAACTCAGAATCATGTGGAAAGTTGATTTAAGGTGTTTCCATTAGGTTTCCACACAGTAGTTTGGTGTAAAATTGAAATGTATAGTCTTGGTAATGTCAAAGCATTGCATGCCCTGAGAAAATAACTTTTTTGTCCAGCTCAGCACAGGCATGAAACCAGTTTTAAACAACTCATAATCATGTGGAAAGAAACTTAAGCTGTTAACATTAGGTTTGCACACAGTAGTTTGGTGTAAAATTGAAATGTATACTCTTGGTAATGTCAAAGCATGCATGTCCTGAGAAAACAACTTTTTTGTCTTGCTCAACAGAGGCATGAAATCAGTTTTTAAGAACTCAGAATCATGTGGAAAGTTAACTGAAGGTGTTTCCATTAGGTTTCCACACAGTAGTTTGGTGTAACATTGAAATGTATACTATTGGTAATGTCAAAGCATTGCTTGCCCTGAGAAAACAACTTTTTTGTCTTGCTCAACAGAAGCATGAAACAGGTTTTAAACAACTCAGAATCATTTGGGAAGTAGATTTAAGGTGTTTGCATTAGGTTAACACACAGTAGTTTGGTGTAAAATTTAAATGTATACTATTGGAAATGTCATAGCATTATATGCCCTGAGAAAATAACTTTTTTGTCTTGCTCAGCAGAGGCATGAAACCAGTTTTAAACAACTCAGAATCATGTGGAAAGTTAACTTAAACTGTTAACATTAGGTTTGCACCCAGTAGTTTGGTGTAAAATTGAAATGTATACTATTGGTAATGTCAAAGCGTTGTATGCCCTGAGAAAACAACTTTTTTGTCTTGCTCTGCAGAAGCATGAAACCAGTTTTAAACATCTCATAATCATGTGGAAAGAAACTTAAACTGTTAACATTAGGTTTGCACACAGTAGTTTGGTGTAAAATTGAAGTCTATACTATTGGTAATGTCAAAGCATGCATGTCCTGAGAAAACAACTTTTTTGTCTTGCTCAACAGAAGCATGAAACAGGTTTTAAACAACTCAGAATCATGTGAGAAGTTGATTTAAGGTGTTTGCATTAGGTTTGCACACAGTAGTTTGGTGTAAAATTGAAATGTATAGTCTTGGTAATGTCAAAGCATTGCATGCCCTGAGAAAATAACTTTTTTGTCCAGCTCAGCACAGGCATGAAACCAGTTTTAAAAAACTCAGAATCATGTGGAAAGTTGATTTAAGGTGTTTCCATTAGGTTTCCACACAGTAGTTTGGTGTAAAATTGAAATGTATAGTCTTGGTAATGTCAAAGCATTGCATGCCCTGAGAAAATAACTTTTTTGTCCAGCTCAGCACAGGCATGAAACCAGTTTTAAACAACTCATAATCATGTGGAAAGAAACTTAAGCTGTTAACATTAGGTTTGCACACAGTAGTTTGGTGTAAAATTGAAATGTATACTCTTGGTAATGTCAAAGCATTGCATGCCCTGAGAAAATAACTTTTTTGTCTTGCTCAGCACAGGCATGAAACCAGTTTTAAACAACTCAGAATCATGTGGAAAGTTAACTTAAACTGTTAACATTAGGTTTGCACACAGTAGTTTGGTGTAAAATTGAAGTGTATACTATTGGTAATGTCAAAGCATGCATGTCCTGAGAAAACAACTTTTTTGTCTTGCTCAACAGAGGCATGAAATCAGTTTTTAAGAACTCAGAATCATGTGGAAAGTTAACTTAAGGTGTTTCCATTAGGTTTCCACACAGTAGTTTGGTGTAAAATTGAAATGTATACTATTGGTAATGTCAAAGCATTGTATGCCCTGAGAAAACAACTTTGTTTCTTGCTCAACAGAAGCATGAAACAGGTTTTAAACAACTCGTAATCATGTGAGAAGTTGATTTAAGGTGTTTGCATTAGGTTTGCACACAGTAGTTTGGTGTAAAATTGAAATATATAGTCTTGGTGATGTCAAAGCATTGCATGCCCTGAGAAAATAACTTTTTTGTCTTGCTCAGCACAGGCATGAAAGCAGTTCTAAACAACTCAGAATCATGTGGAAAGTTCACTTAAACTGTTAACATTAGGTTTGCACCCAGTAGTTTGGTGTAAAATTGAAATGTATACTATTGGTAATGTCAAAGCGTTGTATGCCCTGAGAAAACAACTTTTTTGTCTTGCTCTGCAGAAGCATGAAACCAGTTTTGAACATCTCATAATCATGTGGAAAGTTAACTTAAACTGTTAACATTAGGTTTGCACACAGTAGTTTGGTGTAAAATTGAAATTTATACTATTGGTAATGACAAAGCATTGTATGCCCTGAGAAAACAACTTTTTTGTCTTGCTCAACAGAAGCATGAAACAGGTGTTAAACAACTCAGAATCATGTGGGAAGTTGATTTAAGGTGTTTGCATTAGGTTTGCACACAGTAGTTTGGTGTAAAATTGAAATGTATACTCTCGGAAATGTCAAAGCATTGCATGCCCTGAGAAAATAACTTTTTTGTCTTGCTCAGCACAGGGTTGAAACCAGTTTTAAACAACTCAGAATCATGTGGAAAGTTAACTTAAACTGTTAACATTAGGTTTGCACACAGTAGTTTGGTGTAAAATTGAAGTCTATAATATTGGTAATGTCAAAGCATTGTATGCCCTGAGAAAACAACTTTTTTGTCTTGCTCAACAGAAGCATGAAACAGGTTTTAAACAACTCAGAATCATGTGAGAAGTTGATTTAAGGTGTTTGCATTAGGTTTGCACACAGTAGTTTGGTGTAAAATTGAAATGTATAGTCTTGGTAATGTCAAAGCATTGCATGCCCTGAGAAAATAACTTTTTTGTCCAGCTCAGCACAGGCATGAAACCAGTTTTAAAAAACTCAGAATCATGTGGAAAGTTGATTTAAGGTGTTTCCATTAGGTTTCCACACAGTAGTTTGGTGTAAAATTGAAATGTATAGTCTTGGTAATGTCAAAGCATTGCATGCCCTGAGAAAATAACTTTTTTGTCCAGCTCAGCACAGGCATGAAACCAGTTTTAAACAACTCATAATCATGTGGAAAGAAACTTAAGCTGTTAACATTAGGTTTGCACACAGTAGTTTGGTGTAAAATTGAAATGTATACTCTTGGTAATGTCAAAGCATGCATGTCCTGAGAAAACAACTTTTTTGTCTTGCTCAACAGAGGCATGAAATCAGTTTTTAAGAACTCAGAATCATGTGGAAAGTTAACTGAAGGTGTTTCCATTAGGTTTCCACACAGTAGTTTGGTGTAACATTGAAATGTATACTATTGGTAATGTCAAAGCATTGCTTGCCCTGAGAAAACAACTTTTTTGTCTTGCTCAACAGAAGCATGAAACAGGTTTTAAACAACTCAGAATCATTTGGGAAGTAGATTTAAGGTGTTTGCATTAGGTTAACACACAGTAGTTTGGTGTAAAATTTAAATGTATACTATTGGAAATGTCATAGCATTATATGCCCTGAGAAAATAACTTTTTTGTCTTGCTCAGCAGAGGCATGAAACCAGTTTTAAACAACTCAGAATCATGTGGAAAGTTAACTTAAACTGTTAACATTAGGTTTGCACCCAGTAGTTTGGTGTAAAATTGAAATGTATACTATTGGTAATGTCAAAGCGTTGTATGCCCTGAGAAAACAACTTTTTTGTCTTGCTCTGCAGAAGCATGAAACCAGTTTTAAACATCTCATAATCATGTGGAAAGAAACTTAAACTGTTAACATTAGGTTTGCACACAGTAGTTTGGTGTAAAATTGAAATGTATACTCTTGTTAATGTCAAAGCATTGCATGCCCTGAGAAAATAACTTTTTTGTCTTGCTCAGCACAGGCATGAAACCAGTTTTAAACAACTCAGAATCATGTGGAAAGTTAACTTAAACTGTTAACATTAGGTTTGCACACAGTAGTTTCGTGTAAAATTGAAGTGTATACTATTGGTAATGTCAAAGCATGCATGTCCTGAGAAAACAACTTTTTTGTCTTGCTCAACAGAGGCATGAAATCAGTTTTTAAGAACTCAGAATCATGAGGAAAGTTAACTTAAACTGTTAACATTAGGTTTCCACACAGTAGTTTGGTGTAAAATTGAAATGTATACTATTGGTAATGTCAAAGCATTGTATGCCCTGAGAAAACAACTTTTTTGTCTTGCTCAACAGAAGCATGAAACAGGTTTTAAACAACTCAGAATCATGTGAGAAGTTGATTTAAGGTGTTTGCATTAGGTTTGCACACAGTAGTTTGGTGTAAAATTGAAATGTATAGTCTTGGTAATGTCAAAGCATTGCATGCCCTGAGAAAATAACTTTTTTGTCCAGCTCAGCACAGGCATGAAACCAGTTTTAAAAAACTCAGAATCATGTGGAAAGTTGATTTAAGGTGTTTCCATTAGGTTTCCACACAGTAGTTTGGTGTAAAATTGAAATGTATAGTCTTGGTAATGTCAAAGCATTGCATGCCCTGAGAAAATAACTTTTTTGTCCAGCTCAGCACAGGCATGAAACCAGTTTTAAACAACTCATAATCATGTGGAAAGAAACTTAAACTGTTAACATTAGGTTTGCACACAGTAGTTTGGTGTAAAATTGAAGTCTATACTATTGGTAATGTCAAAGCATGCATGTCCTGAGAAAACAACTTTTTTGTCTTGCTGAACAGAGGCATGAAATCAGTTTTTAAGAACTCAGAGTCATGTTGAAAGTTAACTTAAGGTGTTTCCATTAGGTTTCCACACAGTAGTTTGGTGTAAAATTGAAATGTATACTATTGGTAATGTCAAAGCATTGTATGCCCTGAGAAAACAACTTTTTTGTCTTGCTCAACAGAAGCATAAAACAGGTTTTAAACAACTCAGAATCATGTGAGAAGTTGATTTAAGATGTTTGCATTAGGTTTGCACACAGTAGTTTGGTGTAAAATTGAAATGTATACTCTTGGTAATGTCAAAGCATTGCGTTCCCTGAGAAAATAACTTTTTTGTCTTGCTCAGCACAGGCATGAAAGCAGTTTTAAACAACTCAGAATCATGTGGAAAGTTAACTTAAACTGTTAACATTAGGTTTGCACCCAGTAGTTTGGTGTAAAATTGAAATGTATACTATTGGTAATGTCAAAGCGTTGTATGCCCTGAGAAAACAACTTTTTTGTCTTGCTCAACAGAGGCATGAAACAGGTTTTAAACAACTCAGAATCATGTGGAAAGTTAACTTAAACTGTTAACATTAGGTTTGCACACAGTAGTTTGGTGTAAAATTGAAGTGTATATTATTGGTAATGTCAAAGCATGCATGTCCTGAGAAAACAACTTTTTTGTCTTGCTCAACAGAGGCATGAAATCAGTTTTTAAGAACTCAGAATCATGTGGAAAGTTAACTTAAACTGTTAACATTAGGTTTGCACACAGTAGTTTGGTGTAAAATTGAAATGTATACTCTTGGTAATGTCAAAGCATTGCATGCCCTGAGAAAACAACTTTTTTCTCTTGCTCTGCAGAAGCATGAAACCAGTTTTAAACATCTCACAATCATGTGGAAAGTTATCTTAAACTGTTAACATTAGGTTTGCACACAGTAGTTTGGTGTAAAATTGAAATGTATACTCTTGGTAATGTCAAAGCATTGCATGCCCTGAGAAAATAACTTTTTTGTCTTGCTCAGCACAGGCATGAAACCAGTTTTAAACAACTCAGAATCATGTGGAAAGTTAACTTAAACTGTTAACATTAGGTTTGCACACAGTAGTTTGGTGTAAAATTGAAGTGTATACTACTGGTAATGACAAAGCATGCATGTCCTGAGAAAACAACTTTTTTGTCTTGCTCAACAGAGGCATGAAATCAGTTTTTAAGAACTCAGAATCATGTGGAAAGTTAACTTAAGGTGTTTCCATTAGGTTTACACACAGTAGTTTGGTGTAAAATTGAAATGTATACTATTGGTAATGTCAAAGCATTGTATGCCCTGAGAAAACAACTTTGTTTCTTGCTCAACAGAAGCATGAAACAGGTTTTAAACAACTCGTAATCATGTGAGAAGTTGATTTAAGGTGTTTGCATTAGGTTTGCACACAGTAGTTTGGTGTAAAATTGAAATATATAGTCTTGGTGATGTCAAAGCATTGCATGGCCTGAGAAAATAACTTTTTTGTCTTGCTCAGCACAGGCATGAAAGCAGTTCTAAACAACTCAGAATCATGTGGAAAGTTCACTTAAACTGTTAACATTAGGTTTGCACCCAGTAGTTTGGTGTAAAATTGAAATGTATACTATTGGTAATGTCAAAGCGTTGTATGCCCTGAGAAAACAACTTTTTTGTCTTGCTCTGCAGAAGCATGAAACCAGTTTTGAACATCTCATAATCATGTGGAAAGTTAACTTAAACTGTTAACATTAGGTTTGCACACAGTAGTTTGGTGTAAAATTGAAATGTATACTCTTGGTAATGTCAAAGCATGCATGTCCTGAGAAAACAACTTTTTTGTCTTGCTCAACAGAGGCATGAAATCAGTTTTTAAGAACTCAGAATCATGTGGAAAGTTAACTGAAGGTGTTTCCATTAGGTTTCCACACAGTAGTTTGGTGTAACATTGAAATGTATACTATTGGTAATGTCAAAGCATTGCTTGCCCTGAGAAAACAACTTTTTTGTCTTGCTCAACAGAAGCATGAAACAGGTTTTAAACAACTCAGAATCATTTGGGAAGTAGATTTAAGGTGTTTGCATTAGGTTAACACACAGTAGTTTGGTGTAAAATTTAAATGTATACTATTGGAAATGTCATAGCATTATATGCCCTGAGAAAATAACTTTTTTGTCTTGCTCAGCAGAGGCATGAAACCAGTTTTAAACAACTCAGAATCATGTGGAAAGTTAACTTAAACTGTTAACATTAGGTTTGCACCCAGTAGTTTGGTGCAAAATTGAAATGTATACTATTGGTAATGTCAAAGCGTTGTATGCCCTGAGAAAACAACTTTTTTGTCTTGCTCTGCAGAAGCATGAAACCAGTTTTAAACATCTCATAATCATGTGGAAAGAAACTTAAACTGTTAACATTAGGTTTGCACACAGTAGTTTGGTGTAAAATTGAAATGTATACTCTTGTTAATGTCAAAGCATTGCATGCCCTGAGAAAATAACTTTTTTGTCTTGCTCAGCACAGGCATGAAACCAGTTTTAAACAACTCAGAATCATGTGGAAAGTTAACTTAAACTGTTAACATTAGGTTTGCACACAGTAGTTTCGTGTAAAATTGAAGTGTATACTATTGGTAATGTCAAAGCATGCATGTCCTGAGAAAACAACTTTTTTGTCTTGCTCAACAGAGGCATGAAATCAGTTTTTAAGAACTCAGAATCATGAGGAAAGTTAACTTAAACTGTTAACATTAGGTTTCCACACAGTAGTTTGGTGTAAAATTGAAATGTATACTATTGGTAATGTCAAAGCATTGTATGCCCTGAGAAAACAACTTTTTTGTCTTGCTCAACAGAAGCATGAAACAGGTTTTAAACAACTCAGAATCATGTGAGAAGTTGATTTAAGGTGTTTGCATTAGGTTTGCACACAGTAGTTTGGTGTAAAATTGAAATGTATAGTCTTGGTAATGTCAAAGCATTGCATGCCCTGAGAAAATAACTTTTTTGTCCAGCTCAGCACAGGCATGAAACCAGTTTTAAAAAACTCAGAATCATGTGGAAAGTTGATTTAAGGTGTTTCCATTAGGTTTCCACACAGTAGTTTGGTGTAAAATTGAAATGTATAGTCTTGGTAATGTCAAAGCATTGCATGCCCTGAGAAAATAACTTTTTTGTCCAGCTCAGCACAGGCATGAAACCAGTTTTAAACAACTCATAATCATGTGGAAAGAAACTTAAACTGTTAACATTAGGTTTGCACACAGTAGTTTGGTGTAAAATTGAAATGTATACTCTTGGTAATGTCAAAGCATTGCATGCCCTGAGAAAATAACTTTTTTGTCTTGCTCAGCACAGGCATGAAACCAGTTTTAAACAACTCAGAATCATGTGGAAAGTTAACTTAAACTGTTAACATTAGGTTTGCACACAGTAGTTTGGTGTAAAATTGAAGTCTATACTATTGGTAATGTCAAAGCATGCATGTCCTGAGAAAACAACTTTTTTGTCTTGCTGAACAGAGGCATGAAATCAGTTTTTAAGAACTCAGAGTCATGTTGAAAGTTAACTTAAGGTGTTTCCATTAGGTTTCCACACAGTAGTTTGGTGTAAAATTGAAATGTATACTATTGGTAATGTCAAAGCATTGTATGCCCTGAGAAAACAACTTTTTTGTCTTGCTCAACAGAAGCATAAAACAGGTTTTAAACAACTCAGAATCATGTGAGAAGTTGATTTAAGATGTTTGCATTAGGTTTGCACACAGTAGTTTGGTGTAAAATTGAAATGTATACTCTTGGTAATGTCAAAGCATTGCGTTCCCTGAGAAAATAACTTTTTTGTCTTGCTCAGCACAGGCATGAAAGCAGTTTTAAACAACTCAGAATCATGTGGAAAGTTAACTTAAACTGTTAACATTAGGTTTGCACCCAGTAGTTTGGTGTAAAATTGAAATGTATACTATTGGTAATGTCAAAGCGTTGTATGCCCTGAGAAAACAACTTTTTTGTCTTGCTCAACAGAGGCATGAAACAGGTTTTAAACAACTCAGAATCATGTGGAAAGTTAACTTAAACTGTTAACATTAGGTTTGCACACAGTAGTTTGGTGTAAAATTGAAGTGTATATTATTGGTAATGTCAAAGCATGCATGTCCTGAGAAAACAACTTTTTTGTCTTGCTCAACAGAGGCATGAAATCAGTTTTTAAGAACTCAGAATCATGTGGAAAGTTAACTTAAACTGTTAACATTAGGTTTGCACACAGTAGTTTGGTGTAAAATTGAAATGTATACTCTTGGTAATGTCAAAGCATTGCATGCCCTGAGAAAACAACTTTTTTCTCTTGCTCTGCAGAAGCATGAAACCAGTTTTAAACATCTCACAATCATGTGGAAAGTTATCTTAAACTGTTAACATTAGGTTTGCACACAGTAGTTTGGTGTAAAATTGAAATGTATACTCTTGGTAATGTCAAAGCATTGCATGCCCTGAGAAAATAACTTTTTTGTCTTGCTCAGCACAGGCATGAAACCAGTTTTAAACAACTCAGAATCATGTGGAAAGTTAACTTAAACTGTTAACATTAGGTTTGCACACAGTAGTTTGGTGTAAAATTGAAGTGTATACTACTGGTAATGACAAAGCATGCATGTCCTGAGAAAACAACTTTTTTGTCTTGCTCAACAGAGGCATGAAATCAGTTTTTAAGAACTCAGAATCATGTGGAAAGTTAACTTAAGGTGTTTCCATTAGGTTTACACACAGTAGTTTGGTGTAAAATTGAAATGTATACTATTGGTAATGTCAAAGCATTGTATGCCCTGAGAAAACAACTTTGTTTCTTGCTCAACAGAAGCATGAAACAGGTTTTAAACAACTCGTAATCATGTGAGAAGTTGATTTAAGGTGTTTGCATTAGGTTTGCACACAGTAGTTTGGTGTAAAATTGAAATATATAGTCTTGGTGATGTCAAAGCATTGCATGGCCTGAGAAAATAACTTTTTTGTCTTGCTCAGCACAGGCATGAAAGCAGTTCTAAACAACTCAGAATCATGTGGAAAGTTCACTTA
Source organism: Mobula birostris (assembly GCF_030028105.1). Taxonomy (NCBI): domain Eukaryota; kingdom Metazoa; phylum Chordata; class Chondrichthyes; order Myliobatiformes; family Myliobatidae; genus Mobula; species Mobula birostris. Next base: position 205,581 of record NW_027278278.1, read on the forward strand.
AACTGTTAACATTAGGTTTGCACCCAGTAGTTTGGTGTAAAATTGAAATGTATACTATTGGTAATGTCAAAGCGTTGTATGCCCTGAGAAAACAACTTTTTTGTCTTGCTCTGCAGAAGCATGAAACCAGTTTTGAACATCTCATAATCATGTGGAAAGTTAACTTAAACTGTTAACATTAGGTTTGCACACAGTAGTTTGGTGTAAAATTGAAATTTATACTATTGGTAATGACAAAGCATTGTATGCCCTGAGAAAACAACTTTTTTGTCTTGCTCAACAGAAGCATGAAACAGGTGTTAAACAACTCAGAATCATGTGGGAAGTTGATTTAAGGTGTTTGCATTAGGTTTGCACACAGTAGTTTGGTGTAAAATTGAAATGTATACTCTCGGAAATGTCAAAGCATTGCATGCCCTGAGAAAATAACTTTTTTGTCTTGCTCAGCACAGGGTTGAAACCAGTTTTAAACAACTCAGAATCATGTGGAAAGTTAACTTAAACTGTTAACATTAGGTTTGCACACAGTAGTTTGGTGTAAAATTGAAGTCTATAATATTGGTAATGTCAAAGCATTGTATGCCCTGAGAAAACAACTTTTTTGTCTTGCTCAACAGAAGCATGAAACAGGTTTTAAACAACTCAGAATCATGTGAGAAGTTGATTTAAGGTGTTTGCATTAGGTTTGCACACAGTAGTTTGGTGTAAAATTGAAATGTATAGTCTTGGTAATGTCAAAGCATTGCATGCCCTGAGAAAATAACTTTTTTGTCCAGCTCAGCACAGGCATGAAACCAGTTTTAAAAAACTCAGAATCATGTGGAAAGTTGATTTAAGGTGTTTGCATTAGGTTTCCACACAGTAGTTTGGTGTAAAATTGAAATGTATAGTCTTGGTAATGTCAAAGCATTGCATGCCCTGAGAAAATAACTTTTTTGTCCAGCTCAGCACAGGCATGAAACCAGTTTTAAACAACTCATAATCATGTGGAAAGAAACTTAAGCTGTTAACATTAGGTTTGCACACAGTAGTTTGGTGTAAAATTGAAATGTATACTCTTGGTAATGTCAAAGCATTGCATGCTCTGAGAAAATAACTTTTTTGTCTTGCTCAGCACAGGCATGAAACCAGTTTTAAACAACTCAGAATCATGTGGAAAGTTAACTTAAACTGTTAACATTAGGTTTGCACACAGTAGTTTGGTGTAAAATTGAAGTGTATACTATTGGTAATGTCAAAGCATGCATGTCCTGAGAAAACAACTTTTTTGTCTTGCTCAACAGAGGCATGAAATCAGTTTTTAAGAACTCAGAATCATGTGGAAAGTTAATTTAAGGTGTTTCCATTAGGTTTCCACACAGTAGTTTGGTGTAAAATTGAAATGTATACTATTGGTAATGTCAAGGCATTGTATGCCCTGAGAAAACAACTTTTTTGTCTTGCTCAACAGAGGCATGAAACATGTTTTAAACAACTCAGAATCATGTGAGAAGTTGATTTAAGGTGTTTGAATTAGGTTTGCACAGAGTAGTTTGGTGTAAAATTGAGATGTATACTCTTGGTAATGTCAAAGCATTGCGTGCCCTGAGAAAATAACTTTTTTGTCTAGCTCAGCACAGGCATGAAACCAGTTTTAAACAACTCAGAATCATGTGGAAAGTTGATTTAAGGTGTCTCCATTAGGTTTCCACACAGCAGTTTGGTGTAAGATTGAAATGTATACGCTTGGTAATGTCAAAGCGTTGTATGCCCTGAGAAAACAACTTTTTTGTCTTGCTCTGCAGAAGCATGAAACCAGTTTTAAACATCTCATAATCATGTGGAAAGTTAACTTAAACTGTTAACATTAGGTTTGCACACAGTAGTTTGGTGTAAAATTGAAGTGTATACTATTGGTAATGTCAAAGCATGCATGTCCTGAGAAAACAACTTTTTTGTCTTGCTCAACAGAGGCATGAAATCAGTTTTTAAGAACTCAGAATCATGTGGAAAGTTAACTTAAGGTGTTTCCATTAGCTTTCCACACAGTAGTTTGGTGTAACATTGAAATGTATACTATTGGTAATGTCAAAGCATTGCTTGCCCTGAGAAAACAACTTTTTTGTCTTGCTCAACAGAAGCATGAAACAGGTTTTAAACAACTCAGAATCATTTGGGAAGTAGATTTAAGGTGTTTGCATTAGGTTAACACACAGTAGTTTGGTGTAAAATTTAAATGTATACTATTGGAAATGTCATAGCATTATATGCCCTGAGAAAATAACTTTTTTGTCTTGCTCAGCAGAGGCATGAAACCAGTTTTAAACAACTCAGAATCATGTGGAAAGTTAACTTAAACTGTTAACATTAGGTTTGCACACAGTAGTTTGGAGTAAAATTGAAGTGTATACTATTGGTAATGTCAAAGCATTGCATGCCCTGAGAAAATAACTTTTTTGTCTTGCTCAGCACAGGCATGAAACCAGTTTTAAACAACTCAGAATCATGTGGAAAGTTAACTTAAACTGTTAACATTAGGTTTGCACACAGTAGTTTGGTGTAAAATTGAAGTGTATACTATTGGTAATGTCAAAGCATGCATGTCCTGAGAAAACAACTTTTTTGTCTTGCTCAACAGAGGCATGAAATCAGTTTTTAAGAACTCAGAATCATGTGGAAAGTTAATTTAAGGTGTTTCCATTAGGTTTCCACACAGTAGTTTGGTGTAAAATTGAAATGTATACTATTGGTAATGTCAAGGCATTGTATGCCCTGAGAAAACAACTTTTTTGTCTTGCTCAACAGAGGCATGAAACATGTTTTAAACAACTCAGAATCATGTGAGAAGTTGATTTAAGGTGTTTGAATTAGGTTTGCACAGAGTAGTTTGGTGTAAAATTGAGATGTATACTCTTGGTAATGTCAAAGCATTGCGTGCCCTGAGAAAATAACTTTTTTGTCTAGCTCAGCACAGGCATGAAACCAGTTTTAAACAACTCAGAATCATGTGGAAAGTTGATTTAAGGTGTCTCCATTAGGTTTCCACACAGCAGTTTGGTGTAAGATTGAAATGTATACGCTTGGTAATGTCAAAGCGTTGTATGCCCTGAGAAAACAACTTTTTTGTCTTGCTCTGCAGAAGCATGAAACCAGTTTTAAACATCTCATAATCATGTGGAAAGTTAACTTAAACTGTTAACATTAGGTTTGCACACAGTAGTTTGGTGTAAAATTGAAGTGTATACTATTGGTAATGTCAAAGCATGCATGTCCTGAGAAAACAACTTTTTTGTCTTGCTCAACAGAGGCATGAAATCAGTTTTTAAGAACTCAGAATCATGTGGAAAGTTAACTTAAGGTGTTTCCATTAGGTTTCCACACAGTAGTTTGGTGTAACATTGAAATGTATACTATTGGTAATGTCAAAGCATTGCTTGCCCTGAGAAAACAACTTTTTTGTCTTGCTCAACAGAAGCATGAAACAGGTTTTAAACAACTCAGAATCATTTGGGAAGTAGATTTAAGGTGTTTGCATTAGGTTAACTCACAGTAGTTTGGTGTAAAATTTAAATGTATACTATTGGAAATGTCATAGCATTATATGCCCTGAGAAAATAACTTTTTTGTCTTGCTCAGCAGAGGCATGAAACCAGTTTTAAACAACTCAGAATCATGTGGAAAGTTAACTTAAACTGTTAACATTAGGTTTGCACCCAGTAGTTTGGTGTAAAATTGAAATGTATACTATTGGTAATGTCAAAGCGTTGTATGCCCTGAGAAAACAACTTTTTTGTCTTGCTCTGCAGAAGCATGAAACCAGTTTTAAACATCTCATAATCATGTGGAAAGAAACTTAAACTGTTAACATTAGGTTTGCACACAGTAGTTTGGTGTAAAATTGAAATGTATACTCTTGGTAATGTCAAAGCATTGCATGCCCTGAGAAAATAACTTTTTTGTCTTGCTCAGCACAGGCATGAAACCAGTTTTAAACAACTCAGAATCATGTGGAAAGTTAACTTAAACTGTTAACATTAGGTTTGCACACAGTAGTTTGGTGTAAAATTGAAGTCTATACTATTGGTAATGTCAAAGCATGCATGTCCTGAGAAAACAACTTTTTTGTCTTGCTCAACAGAGGCATGAAATCAGTTTTTAAGAACTCAGAATCATGTGGAAAGTTAACTTAAGGTGTTTCCATTAGGTTTCCACACAGTAGTTTGGTGTAAAATTGAAATGTATACTATTGGTAATGTCAAGGCATTGTATGCCCTGAGAAAACAACTTTTTTGTCTTGCTCAACAGAGGCATGAAACATGTTTTAAACAACTCAGAATCATGTGAGAAGTTGATTTAAGGTGTTTGAATTAGGTTTGCACACAGTAGTTTGGTGTAAAATTGAGATGTATACTCTTGGTAATGTCAAAGCATTGCGTGCCCTGAGAAAATAACTTTTTTGTCTAGCTCAGCACAGGCATGAAACCAGTTTTAAACAACTCAGAATCATGTGGAAAGTTGATTTAAGGTGTCTCCATTAGGTTTCCACACAGCAGTTTGGTGTAAGATTGAAATGTATACGCTTGGTAATGTCAAAGCGTTGTATGCCCAGAGAAAACAACTTTTTTGTCTTGCTCTGCAGAAGCATGAAACCAGTTTTAAACATCTCATAATCATGTGGAAAGTTAACTTAAACTGTTAACATTAGGTTTGCACACAGTAGTTTGGTGTAAAATTGAAGTGTATACTATTGGTAATGTCAAAGCATGCATGTCCTGAGAAAACAACTTTTTTGTCTTGCTCAACAGAGGCATGAAATCAGTTTTTAAGAACTCAGAATCATGTGGAAAGTTAACTGAAGGTGTTTCCATTAGGTTTCCACACAGTAGTTTGGTGTAACATTGAAATGTATACTATTGGTAATGTCAAAGCGTTGTATGCCCTGAGAAAACAACTTTTTTGTCTTGCTCTGCAGAAGCATGAAACCAGTTTTAAACATCTCATAATCATGTGGAAAGTTAACTTAAACTGTTAACATTAGGTTTGCACACAGTAGTTTGGTGTAAAATTGAAGTGTATACTATTGGTAATGTCAAAGCATGCATGTCCTGAGAAAATAACTTTTTTGTCTTGCTCAGCACAGGCATGAAACCAGTTTTAAACAACTCAGAATCATCTGGAAAGTTAACCTAAACTGTTAACATTAGGTTTGCACACAGTAGTTTGGTGTAAAATTGAAATGTATACTCTTGGTAATGTCAAAGCATTGCATGCCCTGAGAAAATAACTTTTTTGTCTTGCTCAGCACAGGCATGAAACCAGTTTTAAACAACTCAGAATCATGTGGAAAGTTAACTTAAACTGATAAACATTAGGTTTGCACACAGTAGTTTGGTGTAAAATTGAAGTCTATACTATTGGTAATGTCAAAGCATGCATGTCCTGAGAAAACAACTTTTTTGTCTTGCTCAACAGAGGCATGAAATCAGTTTTTAAGAACTCAGAATCATGTGGAAAGTTAACTTAAGGTGTTTCCATTAGGTTTCCACACAGTAGTTTGGTGTAAAATTGAAATGTATACTATTGGTAATGTCAAGGCATTGTATGCCCTGAGAAAACAACTTTTTTGTCTTGCTCAACAGAGGCATGAAACATGTTTTAAACAACTCAGAATCATGTGAGAAGTTGATTTAAGGTGTTTGAATTAGGTTTGCACACAGTAGTTTGGTGTAAAATTGAGATGTATACTCTTGGTAATGTCAAAGCATTGCGTGCCCTGAGAAAATAACTTTTTTGTCTAGCTCAGCACAGGCATGAAACCAGTTTTAAACAACTCAGCATCATGTGGAAAGTTGATTTAAGGTGTCTCCATTAGGTTTCCACACAGCAGTTTGGTGTAAGATTGAAATGTATACGCTTGGTAATGTCAAAGCATTGTATGCCCTGAGAAAACAACTTTTTTGTCTTGCTCTGCAGAAGCATTAAAACAGTTTTAAACATCTCATAATCATGTGGAAAGTTAACTTAAACTGTTAACATTAGGTTTGCACACAGTAGTTTGGTGTAAAATTGAAGTGTATACTATTGGTAATGTCAAAGCATGCATGTCCTGAGAAAACAGCTTTTTTGTCTTGCTCAACAGAGGCATGAAATCAGTTTTTAAGAACTCAGAATCATGTGGAAAGTTAACTGAAGGTGTTTCCATTAGGTTTCCACACAGTAGTTTGGTGTAACATTGAAATGTATACTATTGGTAATGTCAAAGCATTGCTTGCCCTGAGAAAACAACTTTTTTGTCTTGCTCAACAGAAGCATGAAACAGGTTTTAAACAACTCAGAATCATTTGGGAAGTAGATTTAAGGTGTTTGCATTAGGTTAACACACAGTAGTTTGGTGTAAAATTTAAATGTATACTATTGGAAATGTCATAGCATTATATGCCCTGAGAAAATAACTTTTTTGTCTTGCTCAGCAGAGGCATGAAACCAGTTTTAAACAACTCAGAATCATGTGGAAAGTTAACTTAAACTGTTAACATTAGGTTTGCACCCAGTAGTTTGGTGTAAAATTGAAATGTATACTATTGGTAATGTCAAAGCGTTGTATGCCCTGAGAAAACAACTTTTTTGTCTTGCTCTGCAGAAGCATGAAACCAGTTTTAAACATCTCATAATCATGTGGAAAGAAACTTAAACTGTTAACATTAGGTTTGCACACAGTAGTTTGGTGTAAAATTGAAATGTATACTCTTGGTAATGTCAAAGCATTGCATGCCCTGAGAAAATAACTTTTTTGTCTTGCTCAGCACAGGGTTGAAACCAGTTTTAAACAACTCAGAATCATGTGGAAAGTTAACTTAAACTGTTAACATTAGGTTTGCACACAGTAGTTTGGTGTAAAATTGAAGTGTATACTATTGGTAATGTCAAAGCATGCATGTCCTGAGAAAACAACTTTTTTGTCTTGCTCAACAGAAGCATGAAACAGGTTTTAAACAACTCAGAATCATGTGAGAAGTTGATTTAAGGTGTTTGCATTAGGTTTGCACACAGTAGTTTGGTGTAAAATTGAAATGTATAGTCTTGGTAATGTCAAAGCATTGCATGCCCTGAGAAAATAACTTTTTTGTCCAGCTCAGCACAGGCATGAAACCAGTTTTAAAAAACTCAGAATCATGTGGAAAGTTGATTTAAGGTGTTTCCATTAGGTTTCCACACAGTAGTTTGGTGTAAAATTGAAATGTATAGTCTTGGTAATGTCAAAGCATTGCATGCCCTGAGAAAATAACTTTTTTGTCCAGCTCAGCACAGGCATGAAACCAGTTTTAAACAACTCATAATCATGTGGAAAGAAACTTAAGCTGTTAACATTAGGTTTGCACACAGTAGTTTGGTGTAAAATTGAAATGTATACTCTTGGTAATGTCAAAGCATTGCATGCCCTGAGAAAATAACTTTTTTGTCTTGCTCAGCACAGGCATGAAACCAGTTTTAAACAACTCAGAATCATGTGGAAAGTTAACTTAAACTGTTAACATTAGGTTTGCACACAGTAGTTTGGTGTAAAATTGAAGTGTATACTATTGGTAATGTCAAAGCATGCATGCCCTGAGAAAACAACTTTTTTGTCTTGCTCAACAGAGGCATGAAACATGTTTTAAACAACTCAGAATCATGTGAGAAGTTGATTTAAGGTGTTTGAATTAGGTTTGCACACAGTAGTTTGGTGTAAAATTGAGATGTATACTCTTGGTAATGTCAAAGCATTGCGTGCCCTGAGAAAATAACTTTTTTGTCTAGCTCAGCACAGGCATGAAACCAGTTTTAAACAACTCAGAATCATGTGGAAAGTTGATTTAAGGTGTCTCCATTAGGTTTCCACACAGCAGTTTGGTGTAAGATTGAAATGTATACGCTTGGTAATGTCAAAGCGTTGTATGCCCAGAGAAAACAACTTTTTTGTCTTGCTCTGCAGAAGCATGAAACCAGTTTTAAACATCTCATAATCATGTGGAAAGTTAACTTAAACTGTTAACATTAGGTTTGCACACAGTAGTTTGGTGTAAAATTGAAGTGTATACTATTGGTAATGTCAAAGCATGCATGTCCTGAGAAAACAACTTTTTTGTCTTGCTCAACAGAGGCATGAAATCAGTTTTTAAGAACTCAGAATCATGTGGAAAGTTAACTGAAGGTGTTTCCATTAGGTTTCCACACAGTAGTTTGGTGTAACATTGAAATGTATACTATTGGTAATGTCAAAGCGTTGTATGCCCTGAGAAAACAACTTTTTTGTCTTGCTCTGCAGAAGCATGAAACCAGTTTTAAACATCTCATAATCATGTGGAAAGTTAACTTAAACTGTTAACATTAGGTTTGCACACAGTAGTTTGGTGTAAAATTGAAGTGTATACTATTGGTAATGTCAAAGCATGCATGTCCTGAGAAAATAACTTTTTTGTCTTGCTCAGCACAGGCATGAAACCAGTTTTAAACAACTCAGAATCATCTGGAAAGTTAACCTAAACTGTTAACATTAGGTTTGCACACAGTAGTTTGGTGTAAAATTGAAATGTATACTCTTGGTAATGTCAAAGCATTGCATGCCCTGAGAAAATAACTTTTTTGTCTTGCTCAGCACAGGCATGAAACCAGTTTTAAACAACTCAGAATCATGTGGAAAGTTAACTTAAACTGATAAACATTAGGTTTGCACACAGTAGTTTGGTGTAAAATTGAAGTCTATACTATTGGTAATGTCAAAGCATGCATGTCCTGAGAAAACAACTTTTTTGTCTTGCTCAACAGAGGCATGAAATCAGTTTTTAAGAACTCAGAATCATGTGGAAAGTTAACTTAAGGTGTTTCCATTAGGTTTCCACACAGTAGTTTGGTGTAAAATTGAAATGTATACTATTGGTAATGTCAAGGCATTGTATGCCCTGAGAAAACAACTTTTTTGTCTTGCTCAACAGAGGCATGAAACATGTTTTAAACAACTCAGAATCATGTGAGAAGTTGATTTAAGGTGTTTGAATTAGGTTTGCACACAGTAGTTTGGTGTAAAATTGAGATGTATACTCTTGGTAATGTCAAAGCATTGCGTGCCCTGAGAAAATAACTTTTTTGTCTAGCTCAGCACAGGCATGAAACCAGTTTTAAACAACTCAGCATCATGTGGAAAGTTGATTTAAGGTGTCTCCATTAGGTTTCCACACAGCAGTTTGGTGTAAGATTGAAATGTATACGCTTGGTAATGTCAAAGCATTGTATGCCCTGAGAAAACAACTTTTTTGTCTTGCTCTGCAGAAGCATTAAAACAGTTTTAAACATCTCATAATCATGTGGAAAGTTAACTTAAACTGTTAACATTAGGTTTGCACACAGTAGTTTGGTGTAAAATTGAAGTGTATACTATTGGTAATGTCAAAGCATGCATGTCCTGAGAAAACAGCTTTTTTGTCTTGCTCAACAGAGGCATGAAATCAGTTTTTAAGAACTCAGAATCATGTGGAAAGTTAACTGAAGGTGTTTCCATTAGGTTTCCACACAGTAGTTTGGTGTAACATTGAAATGTATACTATTGGTAATGTCAAAGCATTGCTTGCCCTGAGAAAACAACTTTTTTGTCTTGCTCAACAGAAGCATGAAACAGGTTTTAAACAACTCAGAATCATTTGGGAAGTAGATTTAAGGTGTTTGCATTAGGTTAACACACAGTAGTTTGGTGTAAAATTTAAATGTATACTATTGGAAATGTCATAGCATTATATGCCCTGAGAAAATAACTTTTTTGTCTTGCTCAGCAGAGGCATGAAACCAGTTTTAAACAACTCAGAATCATGTGGAAAGTTAACTTAAACTGTTAACATTAGGTTTGCACCCAGTAGTTTGGTGTAAAATTGAAATGTATACTATTGGTAATGTCAAAGCGTTGTATGCCCTGAGAAAACAACTTTTTTGTCTTGCTCTGCAGAAGCATGAAACCAGTTTTAAACATCTCATAATCATGTGGAAAGAAACTTAAACTGTTAACATTAGGTTTGCACACAGTAGTTTGGTGTAAAATTGAAATGTATACTCTTGGTAATGTCAAAGCATTGCATGCCCTGAGAAAATAACTTTTTTGTCTTGCTCAGCACAGGGTTGAAACCAGTTTTAAACAACTCAGAATCATGTGGAAAGTTAACTTAAACTGTTAACATTAGGTTTGCACACAGTAGTTTGGTGTAAAATTGAAGTGTATACTATTGGTAATGTCAAAGCATGCATGTCCTGAGAAAACAACTTTTTTGTCTTGCTCAACAGAAGCATGAAACAGGTTTTAAACAACTCAGAATCATGTGAGAAGTTGATTTAAGGTGTTTGCATTAGGTTTGCACACAGTAGTTTGGTGTAAAATTGAAATGTATAGTCTTGGTAATGTCAAAGCATTGCATGCCCTGAGAAAATAACTTTTTTGTCCAGCTCAGCACAGGCATGAAACCAGTTTTAAAAAACTCAGAATCATGTGGAAAGTTGATTTAAGGTGTTTCCATTAGGTTTCCACACAGTAGTTTGGTGTAAAATTGAAATGTATAGTCTTGGTAATGTCAAAGCATTGCATGCCCTGAGAAAATAACTTTTTTGTCCAGCTCAGCACAGGCATGAAACCAGTTTTAAACAACTCATAATCATGTGGAAAGAAACTTAAGCTGTTAACATTAGGTTTGCACACAGTAGTTTGGTGTAAAATTGAAATGTATACTCTTGGTAATGTCAAAGCATTGCATGCCCTGAGAAAATAACTTTTTTGTCTTGCTCAGCACAGGCATGAAACCAGTTTTAAACAACTCAGAATCATGTGGAAAGTTAACTTAAACTGTTAACATTAGGTTTGCACACAGTAGTTTGGTGTAAAATTGAAGTGTATACTATTGGTAATGTCAAAGCATGCATGTCCTGAGAAAACAACTTTTTTGTCTTGCTCAACAGAGGCATGAAATCAGTTTTTAAGAACTCAGAATCATGTGGAAAGTTAACTTAAGGTGTTTCCATTAGGTTTCCACACAGTAGTTTGGTGTAAAATTGAAATGTATACTATTGGTAATGTCAAAGCATTGTATGCCCTGAGAAAACAACTTTGTTTCTTGCTCAACAGAAGCATGAAACAGGTTTTAAACAACTCGTAATCATGTGAGAAGTTGATTTAAGGTGTTTGCATTAGGTTTGCACACAGTAGTTTGGTGTAAAATTGAAATATATAGTCTTGGTGATGTCAAAGCATTGCATGCCCTGAGAAAATAACTTTTTTGTCTTGCTCAGCACAGGCATGAAAGCAGTTCTAAACAACTCAGAATCATGTGGAAAGTTCACTTAAACTGTTAACATTAGGTTTGCACCCAGTAGTTTGGTGTAAAATTGAAATGTATACTATTGGTAATGTCAAAGCGTTGTATGCCCTGAGAAAACAACTTTTTTGTCTTGCTCTGCAGAAGCATGAAACCAGTTTTGAACATCTCATAATCATGTGGAAAGTTAACTTAAACTGTTAACATTAGGTTTGCACACAGTAGTTTGGTGTAAAATTGAAATTTATACTATTGGTAATGACAAAGCATTGTATGCCCTGAGAAAACAACTTTTTTGTCTTGCTCAACAGAAGCATGAAACAGGTGTTAAACAACTCAGAATCATGTGGGAAGTTGATTTAAGGTGTTTGCATTAGGTTTGCACACAGTAGTTTGGTGTAAAATTGAAATGTATACTCTCGGAAATGTCAAAGCATTGCATGCCCTGAGAAAATAACTTTTTTGTCTTGCTCAGCACAGGCATGAAACCAGTTTTAAACAACTCAGAATCATGTGGAAAGTTAACTTAAACTGTTAACATTAGGTTTGCACACAGTAGTTTGGTGTAAAATTGAAGTGTATACTATTGGTAATGTCAAAGCATGCATGTCCTGAGAAAACAGCTTTTTTGTCTTGCTCAACAGAGGCATGAAATCAGTTTTTAAGAACTCAGAATCATGTGGAAAGTTAACTGAAGGTGTTTCCATTAGGTTTCCACACAGTAGTTTGGTGTAACATTGAAATGTATACTATTGGTAATGTCAAAGCATTGCTTGCCCTGAGAAAACAACTTTTTTGTCTTGCTCAACAGAAGCATGAAACAGGTTTTAAACAACTCAGAATCATTTGGGAAGTAGATTTAAGGTGTTTGCATTAGGTTAACACACAGTAGTTTGGTGTAAAATTTAAATGTATACTCTTGGAAATGTCATAGCATTATATGCCCTGAGAAAATAACTTTTTTGTCTTGCTCAGCAGAGGCATGAAACCAGTTTTAAACAACTCAGAATCATGTGGAAAGTTAACTTAAACTGTTAACATTAGGTTTGCACCCAGTAGTTTGGTGTAAAATTGAAATGTATACTATTGGTAATGTCAAAGCGTTGTATGCCCTGAGAAAACAACTTTTTTGTCTTGCTCTACAGAAGCATGAAACCAGTTTTAAACATCTCATAATCATGTGGAAAGAAACTTAAACTGTTAACATTAGGTTTGCACACAGTAGTTTGGTGTAAAATTGAAGTCTATACTATTGGTAATGTCAAAGCATGCATGTCCTGAGAAAACAACTTTTTTGTCTTGCTCAACAGAAGCATGAAACAGGTTTTAAACAACTCGTAATCATGTGAGAAGTTGATTTAAGGTGTTTGCATTAGGTTTGCACACAGTAGTTTGGTGTAAAATTGAAATATATAGTCTTGGTGATGTCAAAGCATTGCATGCCCTGAGAAAATAACTTTTTTGTCTTGCTCAGCACAGGCATGAAAGCAGTTCTAAACAACTCAGAATCATGTGGAAAGTTCACTTAAACTGTTAACATTAGGTTTGCACCCAGTAGTTTGGTGTAAAATTGAAATGTATACTATTGGTAATGTCAAAGCGTTGTATGCCCTGAGAAAACAACTTTTTTGTCTTGCTCTGCAGAAGCATGAAACCAGTTTTGAACATCTCATAATCATGTGGAAAGTTATCTTAAACTGTTAACATTAGGTTTGCACACAGTAGTTTGGTGTAAAATTGAAATTTATACTATTGGTAATGACAAAGCATTGTATGCCCTGAGAAAACAACTTTTTTGTCTTGCTCAACAGAAGCATGAAACAGGTGTTAAACAACTCAGAATCATGTGGGAAGTTGATTTAAGGTGTTTGCATTAGGTTTGCACACAGTAGTTTGGTGTAAAATTGAAATGTATACTCTCGGAAATGTCAAAGCATTGCATGCCCTGAGAAAATAACTTTTTTGTCTTGCTCAGCACAGGGTTGAAACCAGTTTTAAACAACTCAGAATCATGTGGAAAGTTAACTTAAACTGTTAACATTAGGTTTGCACACAGTAGTTTGGTGTAAAATTGAAGTCTATAATATTGGTAATGTCAAAGCATTGTATGCCCTGAGAAAACAACTTTTTTGTCTTGCTCAACAGAAGCATGAAACAGGTTTTAAACAACTCAGAATCATGTGAGAAGTTGATTTAAGGTGTTTGCATTAGGTTTGCACACAGTAGTTTGGTGTAAAATTGAAATGTATAGTCTTGGTAATGTCAAAGCATTGCATGCCCTGAGAAAATAACTTTTTTGTCCAGCTCAGCACAGGCATGAAACCAGTTTTAAAAAACTCAGAATCATGTGGAAAGTTGATTTAAGGTGTTTCCATTAGGTTTCCACACAGTAGTTTGGTGTAAAATTGAAATGTATAGTCTTGGTAATGTCAAAGCATTGCATGCCCTGAGAAAATAACTTTTTTGTCCAGCTCAGCACAGGCATGAAACCAGTTTTAAACAACTCATAATCATGTGGAAAGAAACTTAAGCTGTTAACATTAGGTTTGCACACAGTAGTTTGGTGTAAAATTGAAATGTATACTCTTGGTAATGTCAAAGCATTGCATGCCCTGAGAAAATAACTTTTTTGTCTTGCTCAGCACAGGCATGAAACCAGTTTTAAACAACTCAGAATCATGTGGAAAGTTAACTTAAACTGTTAACATTAGGTTTGCACACAGTAGTTTGGTGTAAAATTGAAGTGTATACTATTGGTAATGTCAAAGCATGCATGTCCTGAGAAAACAACTTTTTTGTCTTGCTCAACAGAGGCATGAAATCAGTTTTTAAGAACTCAGAATCATGTGGAAAGTTAACTTAAGGTGTTTCCATTAGGTTTCCACACAGTAGTTTGGTGTAAAATTGAAATGTATACTATTGGTAATGTCAAGGCATTGTATGCCCTGAGAAAACAACTTTTTTGTCTTGCTCAACAGAGGCATGAAACATGTTTTAAACAACTCAGAATCATGTGAGAAGTTGATTTAAGGTGTTTGAATTAGGTTTGCACAGAGTAGTTTGGTGTAAAATTGAGATGTATACTCTTGGTAATGTCAAAGCATTGCGTGCCCTGAGAAAATAACTTTTTTGTCTAGCTCAGCACAGGCATGAAACCAGTTTTAAACAACTCAGAATCATGTGGAAAGTTGATTTAAGGTGTCTCCATTAGGTTTCCACACCGCAGTTTGGTGTAAGATTGAAATGTATACGCTTGGTAATGTCAAAGCGTTGTATGCCCTGAGAAAACAACTTTTTTGTCTTGCTCTACAGAAGCATGAAACAGGTTTTAAACAACTCAGAATCATTTGGGAAGTAGATTTAAGGTGTTTGCATTAGGTTAACACACAGTAGTTTGGTGTAAAATTTAAATGTATACTATTGGAAATGTCATAGCATTATATGCCCTGAGAAAATAACTTTTTTGTCTTGCTCAGCAGAGGCATGAAACCAGTTTTAAACAACTCAGAATCATGTGGAAAGTTAACTTAAACTGTTAACATTAGGTTTGCACCCAGTAGTTTGGTGTAAAATTGAAATGTATACTATTGGTAATGTCAAAGCGTTGTATGCCCTGAGAAAACAACTTTTTTGTCTTGCTCTGCAGAAGCATGAAACCAGTTTTAAACATCTCATAATCATGTGGAAAGAAACTTAAACTGTTAACATTAGGTTTGCACACAGTAGTTTGGTGTAAAATTGAAATGTATACTCTTGGTAATGTCAAAGCATTGCATGCCCTGAGAAAATAACTTTTTTGTCTTGCTCAGCACAGGCATGAAACCAGTTTTAAACAACTCAGAATCATGTGGAAAGTTAACTTAAACTGTTAACATTAGGTTTGCACACAGTAGTTTGGTGTAAAATTGAAGTCTATACTATTGGTAATGTCAAAGCATGCATGTCCTGAGAAAATAACTTTTTTGTCTTGCTCAGCAGAGGCATGAAACCAGTTTTAAACAACTCAGAATCATCTGGAAAGTTAACCTAAACTGTTAACATTAGGTTTGCACACAGTAGTTTGGTGTAAAATTGAAGTTTATACTATTGGTAATGTCAAAGCATGCATGTCCTGAGAAAACAACTTTTTTCTCTTGCTCAACAGAGGCATGAAATCAGTTTTTAAGAACTCAGAATCATGTGGAAAGTTAACTTAAGGTGTTTCCATTAGGTTTCCACACAGTAGTTTGGTGTAAAATTGAAATGTATACTATTGGTAATGTCAAGGCATTGTATGCCCTGAGAAAACAACTTTTGTTTCTTGCTCATCAGAAGCATGAAACATGTTTTAAACAACTCAGAGTCATGTGAGAAGTTGATTTAAGGTGTTTGAATTAGGTTTGCACACAGTAGTTTGGTGTAAAATTGAGATGTATACTCTTGGTAATGTCAAAGCATTGCGTGCCCTGAGAAAATAACTTTTTTGTCTAGCTCAGCACAGGCATGAAACCAGTTTTAAACAACTCAGAATCATGTGGAAAGTTGATTTAAGGTGTCTCCATTAGGTTTCCACACAGCAGTTTGGTGTAAGATTGAAATGTATACGCTTGGTAATGTCAAAGCGTTGTATGCCCTGAGAAAACAACTTTTTTGTCTTGCTCTGCAGAAGCATGAAACCAGTTTTAAACATCTCATAATCATGTGGAAAGTTAACTTAAACTGTTAACATTAGGTTTGCACACAGTAGTTTGGTGTAAAGTTGAAGTGTATACTATTGGTAATGTCAAAGCATGCATGTCCTGAGAAAACAACTTTTTTGTCTTGCTCAACAGAGGCATGAAATCAGTTTTTAAGAACTCAGAATCATGTGGAAAGTTAACTTAAGGTGTTTCCATTAGGTTTCCACACAGTAGTTTGGTGTAACATTGAAATGTATACTATTGGTAATGTCAAAGCATTGCTTGCCCTGAGAAAACAACTTTTTTGTCTTGCTCAACAGAAGCATGAAACAGGTTTTAAACAACTCAGAATCATTTGGGAAGTAGATTTAAGGTGTTTGCATTAGGTTAACACACAGTAGTTTGGTGTAAAATTTAAATGTATACTATTGGAAATGTCATAGCATTATATGCCCTGAGAAAATAACTTTTTTGTCTTGCTCAGCAGAGGCATGAAACCAGTTTTAAACAACTCAGAATCATGTGGAAAGTTAACTTAAACTGTTAACATTAGGTTTGCACCCAGTAGTTTGGTGTAAAATTGAAATGTATACTATTGGTAATGTCAAAGCGTTGTATGCCCTGAGAAAACAACTTTTTTGTCTTGCTCTGCAGAAGCATGAAACCAGTTTTAAACATCTCATAATCATGTGGAAAGAAACTTAAACTGTTAACATTAGGTTTGCACACAGTAGTTTGGTGTAAAATTGAAATGTATACTCTTGTTAATGTCAAAGCATTGTATGCCCTGAGAAAATAACTTTTTTGTCTTGCTCAGCAGAGGCATGAAACCAGTTTTAAACAACTCAGAATCATGTGGAAAGTTAACTTAAACTGTTAACATTAGGTTTGCACACAGTAGTTTGGTGTAAAATTGAAGTGTATACTATTGGTAATGTCAAAGCATGCATGTCCTGAGAAAACAACTTTTTTGTCTTGCTCAACAGAGGCATGAAATCAGTTTTTAAGAACTCAGAATCATGTTGAAAGTAAACTTAAGGTGTTTCCATTAGGTTTCCACACAGTAGTTTGGTGTAAGATTGAAATGTATACGCTTGGTAATGTCAAAGCGTTGTATGCCCTGAGAAAACAACTTTTTTGTCTTGCTCTGCAGAAGCATGAAACCAGTTTTAAACATCTCATAATCATGTGGAAAGTTAACTTAAACTGTTAACATTAGGTTTGCACACAGTAGTTTGGTGTAAAATTGAAGTGTATACTATTGGTAATGTCAAAGCATGCATGTCCTGAGAAAATAACTTTTTTGTCTTGCTCAGCAGAGGCATGAAACCAGTTTTAAACAACTCAGAATCATCTGGAAAGTTAACCTAAACTGTTAACATTAGGTTTGCACCCAGTAGTTTGGTGTAAAATTGAAATGTATACTCTTGGTAATGTCAAAGCATTGCATGCCCTGAGAAAATAACTTTTTTGTCCAGCTCAGCACAGGCATGAAACCAGTTTTAAAAAACTCAGAATCATGTGGAAAGTTGATTTAAGGTGTTTCCATTAGGTTTCCACACAGTAGTTTGGTGTAAAATTGAAATGTATAGTCTTGGTAATGTCAAAGCATTGCATGCCCTGAGAAAATAACTTTTTTGTCCAGCTCAGCACAGGCATGAAACCAGTTTTAAACAACTCATAATCATGTGGAAAGAAACTTAAGCTGTTAACGTTAGGTTTGCACACAGTAGTTTGGTGTAAAATTGAAATGTATACTCTTGGTAATGTCAAAGCATTGCATGCCCTGAGAAAATAACTTTTTTGTCTTGCTCAGCACAGGCATGAAACCAGTTTTAAACAACTCAGAATCATGTGGAAAGTTAACTTAAACTGTTAACATTAGGTTTGCACACAGTAGTTTGGTGTAAAATTGAAGTGTATACTATTGGTAATGTCAAAGCATGCATGTCCTGAGAAAACAACTTTTTTGTCTTGCTCAACAGAGGCATGAAATCAGTTTTTAAGAACTCAGAATCATGTGGAAAGTTAACTTAAGGTGTTTCCATTAGGTTTCCACACAGTAGTTTGGTGTAAAATTGAAATGTATACTATTGGTAATGTCAAGGCATTGTATGCCCTGAGAAAACAACTTTTTTGTCTTGCTCAACAGAGGCATGAAACATGTTTTAAACAACTCAGAATCATGTGAGAAGTTGATTTAAGGTGTTTGAATTAGGTTTGCACAGAGTAGTTTGGTGTAAAATTGAGATGTATACTCTTGGTAATGTCAAAGCATTGCGTGCCCTGAGAAAATAACTTTTTTGTCTAGCTCAGCACAGGCATGAAACCAGTTTTAAACAACTCAGAATCATGTGGAAAGTTGATTTAAGGTGTCTCCATTAGGTTTCCACACAGCAGTTTGGTGTAAGATTGAAATGTATACGCTTGGTAATGTCAAAGCGTTGTATGCCCTGAGAAAACAACTTTTTTGTCTTGCTCTACAGAAGCATGAAACAGGTTTTAAACAACTCAGAATCATTTGGGAAGTAGATTTAAGGTGTTTGCATTAGGTTAACACACAGTAGTTTGGTGTAAAATTTAAATGTATACTATTGGAAATGTCATAGCATTATATGCCCTGAGAAAATAACTTTTTTGTCTTGCTCAGCAGAGGCATGAAACCAGTTTTAAACAACTCAGAATCATGTGGAAAGTTAACTTAAACTGTTAACATTAGGTTTGCACCCAGTAGTTTGGTGTAAAATTGAAATGTATACTATTGGTAATGTCAAAGCGTTGTATGCCCTGAGAAAACAACTTTTTTGTCTTGCTCTGCAGAAGCATGAAACCAGTTTTAAACATCTCATAATCATGTGGAAAGAAACTTAAACTGTTAACATTAGGTTTGCACACAGTAGTTTGGTGTAAAATTGAAATGTATACTCTTGGTAATGTCAAAGCATTGCATGCCCTGAGAAAATAACTTTTTTGTCTTGCTCAGCACAGGCAGGAAACCAGTTTTAAACAACTCAGAATCATGTGGAAAGTTAACTTAAACTGTTAACATTAGGTTTGCACACAGTAGTTTGGTGTAAAATTGAAGTCTATACTATTGGTAATGTCAAAGCATGCATGTCCTGAGAAAATAACTTTTTTGTCTTGCTCAGCAGAGGCATGAAACCAGTTTTAAACAACTCAGAATCATCTGGAAAGTTAACCTAAACTGTTAACATTAGGTTTGCACACAGTAGTTTGGTGTAAAATTGAAGTTTATACTATTGGTAATGTCAAAGCATGCATGTCCTGAGAAAACAACTTTTTTCTCTTGCTCAACAGAGGCATGAAATCAGTTTTTAAGAACTCAGAATCATGTGGAAAGTTAACTTAAGGTGTTTCCATTAGGTTTCCACACAGTAGTTTGGTGTAAAATTGAAATGTATACTATTGGTAATGTCAAGGCATTGTATGCCCTGAGAAAACAACTTTTGTTTCTTGCTCATCAGAAGCATGAAACATGTTTTAAACAACTCAGAGTCATGTGAGAAGTTGATTTAAGGTGTTTGAATTAGGTTTGCACACAGTAGTTTGGTGTAAAATTGAGATGTATACTCTTGGTAATGTCAAAGCATTGCGTGCCCTGAGAAAATAACTTTTTTGTCTAGCTCAGCACAGGCATGAAACCAGTTTTAAACAACTCAGAATCATGTGGAAAGTTGATTTAAGGTGTCTCCATTAGGTTTCCACACAGCAGTTTGGTGTAAGATTGAAATGTATACGCTTGGTAATGTCAAAGCGTTGTATGCCCTGAGAAAACAACTTTTTTGTCTTGCTCTGCAGAAGCATGAAACCAGTTTTAAACATCTCATAATCATGTGGAAAGTTAACTTAAACTGTTAACATTAGGTTTGCACACAGTAGTTTGGTGTAAAGTTGAAGTGTATACTATTGGTAATGTCAAAGCATGCATGTCCTGAGAAAACAACTTTTTTGTCTTGCTCAACAGAGGCATGAAATCAGTTTTTAAGAACTCAGAATCATGTGGAAAGTTAACTTAAGGTGTTTCCATTAGGTTTCCACACAGTAGTTTGGTGTAACATTGAAATGTATACTATTGGTAATGTCAAAGCATTGCTTGCCCTGAGAAAACAACTTTTTTGTCTTGCTCAACAGAAGCATGAAACAGGTTTTAAACAACTCAGAATCATTTGGGAAGTAGATTTAAGGTGTTTGCATTAGGTTAACACACAGTAGTTTGGTGTAAAATTTAAATGTATACTATTGGAAATGTCATAGCATTATATGCCCTGAGAAAATAACTTTTTTGTCTTGCTCAGCAGAGGCATGAAACCAGTTTTAAACAACTCAGAATCATGTGGAAAGTTAACTTAAACTGTTAACATTAGGTTTGCACCCAGTAGTTTGGTGTAAAATTGAAATGTATACTATTGGTAATGTCAAAGCGTTGTATGCCCTGAGAAAACAACTTTTTTGTCTTGCTCTGCAGAAGCATGAAACCAGTTTTAAACATCTCATAATCATGTGGAAAGAAACTTAAACTGTTAACATTAGGTTTGCACACAGTAGTTTGGTGTAAAATTGAAATGTATACTCTTGTTAATGTCAAAGCATTGTATGCCCTGAGAAAATAACTTTTTTGTCTTGCTCAGCAGAGGCATGAAACCAGTTTTAAACAACTCAGAATCATGTGGAAAGTTAACTTAAACTGTTAACATTAGGTTTGCACACAGTAGTTTGGTGTAAAATTGAAGTCTATACTATTGGTAATGTCAAAGCATGCATGTCCTGAGAAAACAACTTTTTTGTCTTGCTCAACAGAGGCATGAAATCAGTTTTTAAGAACTCAGAATCATGTTGAAAGTAAACTTAAGGTGTTTCCATTAGGTTTCCACACAGTAGTTTGGTGTAAGATTGAAATGTATACGCTTGGTAATGTCAAAGCGTTGTATGCCCTGAGAAAACAACTTTTTTGTCTTGCTCTGCAGAAGCATGAAACCAGTTTTAAACATCTCATAATCATGTGGAAAGTTAACTTAAACTGTTAACATTAGGTTTGCACACAGTAGTTTGGTGTAAAATTGAAGTGTATACTATTGGTAATGTCAAAGCATGCATGTCCTGAGAAAATAACTTTTTTGTCTTGCTCAGCAGAGGCATGAAACCAGTTTTAAACAACTCAGAATCATCTGGAAAGTTAACCTAAACTGTTAACATTAGGTTTGCACCCAGTAGTTTGGTGTAAAATTGAAATGTATACTCTTGGTAATGTCAAAGCATTGCATGCCCTGAGAAAATAACTTTTTTGTCTTGCTCAGCACAGGCATGAAACCAGTTTTAAACAACTCAGAATCATGTGCAAAGTTAACTTAAACTGATAACATTAGGTTTGCACACAGTAGTTTGGTGTAAAATTGAAGTCTATACTATTGGTAATGTCAAAGCATGCATGTCCTGAGAAAACAACTTTTTTGTCTTGCTCAACAGAGGCATGAAATCAGTTTTTAAGAACTCAGAATCATGTGGAAAGTTAACTTAAGGTGTTTCCATTAGGTTTCCACACAGTAGTTTGGTGTAAAATTGAAATGTATACTATTGGTAATGTCAAGGCATTGTATGCCCTGAGAAAACAACTTTTTTGTCTTGCTCAACAGAGGCATGAAACATGTTTTAAACAACTCAGAATCATGTGAGAAGTTGATTTAAGGTGTTTGAATTAGGTTTGCACACAGTAGTTTGGTGTAAAATTGAGATGTATACTCTTGGTAATGTCAAAGCATTGCGTGCCCTGAGAAAATAACTTTTTTGTCTAGCTCAGCACAGGCATGAAACCAGTTTTAAACAACTCAGCATCATGTGGAAAGTTGATTTAAGGTGTCTCCATTAGGTTTCCACACAGCAGTTTGGTGTAAGATTGAAATGTATACGCTTGGTAATGTCAAAGCATTGTATGCCCTGAGAAAACAACTTTTTTGTCTTGCTCTGCAGAAGCATTAAAACAGTTTTAAACATCTCATAATCATGTGGAAAGTTAACTTAAACTGTTAACATTAGGTTTGCACACAGTAGTTTGGTGTAAAATTGAAGTGTATACTATTGGTAATGTCAAAGCATGCATGTCCTGAGAAAACAGCTTTTTTGTCTTGCTCAACAGAGGCATGAAATCAGTTTTTAAGAACTCAGAATCATGTGGAAAGTTAACTGAAGGTGTTTCCATTAGGTTTCCACACAGTAGTTTGGTGTAACATTGAAATGTATACTATTGGTAATGTCAAAGCATTGCTTGCCCTGAGAAAACAACTTTTTTGTCTTGCTCAACAGAAGCATGAAACAGGTTTTAAACAACTCAGAATCATTTGGGAAGTAGATTTAAGGTGTTTGCATTAGGTTAACACACAGTAGTTTGGTGTAAAATTTAAATGTATACTATTGGAAATGTCATAGCATTATATGCCCTGAGAAAATAACTTTTTTGTCTTGCTCAGCAGAGGCATGAAACCAGTTTTAAACAACTCAGAATCATGTGGAAAGTTAACTTAAACTGTTAACATTAGGTTTGCACCCAGTAGTTTGGTGTAAAATTGAAATGTATACTATTGGTAATGTCAAAGCGTTGTATGCCCTGAGAAAACAACTTTTTTGTCTTGCTCTGCAGAAGCATGAAACCAGTTTTAAACATCTCATAATCATGTGGAAAGAAACTTAAACTGTTAACATTAGGTTTGCACACAGTAGTTTGGTGTAAAATTGAAATGTATACTCTTGGTAATGTCAAAGCATTGCATGCCCTGAGAAAATAACTTTTTTGTCTTGCTCAGCACAGGCATGAAACCAGTTTTAAACAACTCAGAATCATGTGGAAAGTTAACTTAAACTGTTAACATTAGGTTTGCACACAGTAGTTTGGTGTAAAATTGAAGTGTATACTATTGGTAATGTCAAAGCATGCATGTCCTGAGAAAACAACTTTTTTGTCTTGCTCAACAGAAGCATGAAACAGGTTTTAAACAACTCAGAATCATGTGAGAAGTTGATTTAAGGTGTTTGCATTAGGTTTGCACACAGTAGTTTGGTGTAAAATTGAAATGTATAGTCTTGGTAATGTCAAAGCATTGCATGCCCTGAGAAAATAACTTTTTTGTCCAGCTCAGCACAGGCATGAAACCAGTTTTAAAAAACTCAGAATCATGTGGAAAGTTGATTTAAGGTGTTTCCATTAGGTTTCCACACAGTAGTTTGGTGTAAAATTGAAATGTATAGTCTTGGTAATGTCAAAGCATTGCATGCCCTGAGAAAATAACTTTTTTGTCCAGCTCAGCACAGGCATGAAACCAGTTTTAAACAACTCATAATCATGTGGAAAGAAACTTAAGCTGTTAACATTAGGTTTGCACACAGTAGTTTGGTGTAAAATTGAAATGTATACTCTTGGTAATGTCAAAGCATTGCATGCCCTGAGAAAATAACTTTTTTGTCTTGCTCAGCACAGGCATGAAACCAGTTTTAAACAACTCAGAATCATGTGGAAAGTTAACTTGAACTGTTAACATTAGGTTTGCACACAGTAGTTTGGTGTAAAATTGAAGTGTATACTATTGGTAATGTCAAAGCATGCATGTCCTGAGAAAACAACTTTTTTGTCTTGCTCAACAGAGGCATGAAATCAGTTTTTAAGAACTCAGAATCATGTGGAAAGTTAACTTAAGGTGTTTCCATTAGGTTTCCACACAGTAGTTTGGTGTAAAATTGAAATGTATACTATTGGTAATGTCAAGGCATTGTATGCCCTGAGAAAACAACTTTTTTGTCTTGCTCAACAGAGGCATGAAACATGTTTTAAACAACTCAGAATCATGTGAGAAGTTGATTTAAGGTGTTTGAATTAGGTTTGCACACAGTAGTTTGGTGTAAAATTGAGATGTATACTCTTGGTAATGTCAAAGCATTGCGTGCCCTGAGAAAATAACTTTTTTGTCTAGCTCAGCACAGGCATGAAACCAGTTTTAAACAACTCAGAATCATGTGGAAAGTTGATTTAAGGTGTCTCCATTAGGTTTCCACACAGCAGTTTGGTGTAAGATTGAAATGTATACGCTTGGTAATGTCAAAGCGTTGTATGCCCTGAGAAAACAACTTTTTTGTCTTGCTCTGCAGAAGCATGAAACCAGTTTTAAACATCTCATAATCATGTGGAAAGTTAACTTAAACTGTTAACATTAGGTTTGCACACAGTAGTTTGGTGTAAAATTGAAGTGTATACTATTGGTAATGTCAAAGCATGCATGTCCTGAGAAACCAACTTTTTTGTCTTGCTCAACAGAGGCATGAAATCAGTTTTTAAGAACTCAGAATCATGTGGAAAGTTAACTTAAGGTGTTTCCATTAGGTTTCCACACAGTAGTTTGGTGTAACATTGAAATGTATACTATTGGTAATGTCAAAGCATTGCTTGCCCTGAGAAAACAACTTTTTTGTCTTGCTCAACAGAAGCATGAAACAGGTTTTAAACAACTCAGAATCATTTGGGAAGTAGATTTAAGGTGTTTGCATTAGGTTAACACACAGTAGTTTGGTGTAAAATTTAAATGTATACTATTGGAAATGTCATAGCATTATATGCCCTGAGAAAATAACTTTTTTGTCTTGCTCAGCAGAGGCATGAAACCAGTTTTAAACAACTCAGAATCATGTGGAAAGTTAACTTAAACTGTTAACATTAGGTTTGCACCCAGTAGTTTGGTGTAAAATTGAAATGTATACTATTGGTAATGTCAAAGCGTTGTATGCCCTGAGAAAACAACTTTTTTGTCTTGCTCTGCAGAAGCATGAAACCAGTTTTAAACATCTCATAATCATGTGGAAAGAAACTTAAACTGTTAACATTAGGTTTGCACACAGTAGTTTGGTGTAAAATTGAAATGTATACTCTTGGTAATGTCAAAGCATTGCATGCCCTGAGAAAATAACTTTTTTGTCTTGCTCAGCACAGGCATGAAACCAGTTTTAAACAACTCAGAATCATGTGGAAAGTTAACTTAAACTGTTAACATTAGGTTTGCACACAGTAGTTTGGTGTAAAATTGAAGTGTATACTATTGGTAATGACAAAGCATGCATGTCCTGAGAAAACAACTTTTTTGTCTTGCTCAACAGAGGCATGAAATCAGTTTTTAAGAACTCAGAATCATTTTGAAAGTAAACTTAAGGTGTTTCCATTAGGTTTCCACACAGTAGTTTGGTGTAAGATTGAAATGTATACGCTTGGTAATGTCAAAGCGTTGTATGCCCTGAGAAAACAACTTTTTTGTCTTGCTCTGCAGAAGCATGAAACCAGTTTTAAACATCTCATAATCATGTGGAAAGTTAACTTAAACTGTTAACATTAGGTTTGCACACAGTAGTTTGGTGTAAAATTGAAGTGTATACTATTGGTAATGTCAAAGCATGCATGTCCTGAGAAAATAACTTTTTTGTCTTGCTCAGCAGAGGCATGAAACCAGTTTTAAACAACTCAGAATCATCTGGAAAGTTAACCTAAACTGTTAACATTAGGTTTGCACCCAGTAGTTTGGTGTAAAATTGAAATGTATACTCTTGGTAATGTCAAAGCATTGCATGCCCTGAGAAAATAACTTTTTTGTCTTGCTCAGCACAGGCATGAAACCAGTTTTAAACAACTCAGAATCATGTGGAAAGTTCACTTAAACTGTTAACATTAGGTTTGCACACAGTAGTTTGGTGTAAAATTGAAGTCTATACTATTGGTAATGTCAAAGCATGCATGTCCTGAGAAAACAACTTTTTTGTTTTGCTCAACAGAGGCATGAAATCAGTTTTTAAGAACTCAGAATCATGTGGAAAGTTAACTTAAGGTGTTTCCATTAGGTTTCCACACAGTAGTTTGGTGTAAAATTGAAATGTATACTATTGGTAATGTCAAGGCATTGTATGCCCTGAGAAAACAACTTTTTTGTCTTGCTCAACAGAGGCATGAAACATGTTTTAAACAACTCAGAATCATGTGAGAAGTTGATTTAAGGTGTTTGAATTAGGTTTGCACACAGTAGTTTGGTGTAAAATTGAGATGTATACTCTTGGTAATGTCAAAGCATTGCGTGCCCTGAGAAAATAACTTTTTTGTCTAGCTCAGCACAGGCATGAAACCAGTTTTAAACAACTCAGCATCATGTGGAAAGTTGATTTAAGGTGTCTCCATTAGGTTTCCACACAGCAGTTTGGTGTAAGATTGAAATGTATACGCTTGGTAATGTCAAAGCATTGTATGCCCTGAGAAAACAACTTTTTTGTCTTGCTCTGCAGAAGCATTAAAACAGTTTTAAACATCTCATAATCATGTGGAAAGTTAACTTAAACTGTTAACATTAGGTTTGCACACAGTAGTTTGGTGTAAAATTGAAGTGTATACTATTGGTAATGTCAAAGCATGCATGTCCTGAGAAAACAGCTTTTTTGTCTTGCTCAACAGAGGCATGAAATCAGTTTTTAAGAACTCAGAATCATGTGGAAAGTTAACTTAAGGTGTTTCCATTAGGTTTCCACACAGTAGTTTGGTGTAACATTGAAATGTATACTATTGGTAATGTCAAAGCATTGCTTGCCCTGAGAAAACAACTTTTTTGTCTTGCTCAACAGAAGCATGAAACAGGTTTTAAACAACTCAGAATCATTTGGGAAGTAGATTTAAGGTGTTTGCATTAGGTTAACACACAGTAGTTTGGTGTAAAATTTAAATGTATACTATTGGAAATGTCATAGCATTATATGCCCTGAGAAAATAACTTTTTTGTCTTGCTCAGCAGAGGCATGAAACCAGTTTTAAACAACTCAGAATCATGTGGAAAGTTAACTTAAACTGTTAACATTAGGTTTGCACCCAGTAGTTTGGTGTAAAATTGAAATGTATACTATTGGTAATGTCAAAGCGTTGTATGCCCTGAGAAAACAACTTTTTTGTCTTGCTCTGCAGAAGCATGAAACCAGTTTTAAACATCTCATAATCATGTGGAAAGAAACTTAAACTGTTAACATTAGGTTTGCACACAGTAGTTTGGTGTAAAATTGAAATGTATACTCTTGTTAATGTCAAAGCATTGCATGCCCTGAGAAAATAACTTTTTTGTCTTGCTCAGCACAGGCATGAAACCAGTTTTAAACAACTCAGAATCATGTGGAAAGTTAACTTAAACTGTTAACATTAGGTTTGCACACAGTAGTTTGGTGTAAAATTGAAGTGTATACTATTGGTAATGTCAAAGCATGCATGTCCTGAGAAAACAACTTTTTTGTCTTGCTCAACAGAGGCATGAAATCAGTTTTTAAGAACTCAGAATCATGTTGAAAGTAAACTTAAGGTGTTTCCATTAGGTTTCCACACAGTAGTTTGGTGTAAGATTGAAATGTATACGCTTGGTAATGTCAAAGCGTTGTATGCCCTGAGAAAACAACTTTTTTGTCTTGCTCTGCAGAAGCATGAAACCAGTTTTAAACATCTCATAATCATGTGGAAAGTTAACTTAAACTGTTAACATTAGGTTTGCACACAGTAGTTTGGTGTAAAATTGAAGTGTATACTATTGGTAATGTCAAAGCATGCATGTCCTGAGAAAATAACTTTTTTGTCTTGCTCAGCAGAGGCATGAAACCAGTTTTAAACAACTCAGAATCATCTGGAAAGTTAACCTAAACTGTTAACATTAGGTTTGCACCCAGTAGTTTGGTGTAAAATTGAACTGTATACTCTTGGTAATGTCAAAGCATTGCATGCCCTGAGAAAATAACTTTTTTGTCTTGCTCAGCACAGGCATGAAACCAGTTTTAAACAACTCAGAATCATGTGGAAAGTTAACTTAAACTGTTAACATTAGGTTTGCACACAATAGTTTGGTGTAACATCGAAGTCTATACTATTGGTAATGTCAAAGCATGCATGTCCTGAGAAAACAACTTTTTTGTCTTGCTGAACGGAGGCATGAAATCAGTTTTTAAGAACTCAGAATCATGTGGAAAGTTAACTTAAGGTGTTTTTATTAGGTTTCCACACAGTAGTTTCGTGTAAAATTGAAATGTATACTATTGGTAATGTCAAGGCATTGTATGCCCTGAGAAAACAACTTTTTTGTCTTGCTCAACAGAGGCATGAAACATGTTTTAAACAACTCAGAATCATGTGAGAAGTTGATTTAAGGTGTCTGCATTAGGTTTCCACACAGCAGTTTGGTGTAAGATTGAAATGTATACGCTTGGTAATGTCAAAGCGTTGTATGCCCTGAGAAAACAACTTTTTTGTCTTGCTCTGCAGAAGCATGAAACCAGTTTTAAACATCTCATAATCATGTGGAAAGTTGACTTAAACTGTTAACATTAGGTTTGCACACAGTAGTTTGGTGTAAAATTGAAGTGTATTCTATTGGTAATGTCAAAGCATGCATGTCCTGAGAAAACAACTTTTTTGTCTTGCTCAACAGAGGCATGAAATCAGTTTTTAAGAACTCAGAATCATGTGGAAAGTTAACTTAAGGTGTTTCCATTAGGTTTCCACACAGTAGTTTGGTGTAACATTGAAATGTATACTATTGGTAATGTCAAAGCATTGCTTGCCCTGAGAAAACAACTTTTTTGTCTTGCTCAACAGAAGCATGAAACAGGTTTTAAACAACTCAGAATCATTTGGGAAGTAGATTTAAGGTGTTTGCATTAGGTTAACACACAGTAGTTTGATGTAAAATTTAAATGTATACTCTTGGAAATGTCATAGCATTATATGCCCTGAGAAAATAACTTTTTTGTCTTGCTCAGCAGAGGCATGAAACCAGTTTTAAACAACTCAGAATCATGTGGAAAATTAACTTAAACTGTTAACATTAGGTTTGCACGCAGTAGTTTGGTGTAAAATTGAAATGTATACTATTGGTAATGTCAAAGCGTTCTATGCCCTGAGAAAACAACTTTTTTGTCTTGCTCTGCAGAAGCATGAAACCAGTTTTAAACATCTCATAATCATGTGGAAAGAAACTTAAACTGTTAACATTAGGTTTGCACACAGTAGTTTGGTGTAAAATTGAAATGATTACTCTTGGTAATGTCAAAGCATTGCATGCCCTGAGAAAATAACTTTTTTGTCTTGCTCAGCACAGGCATGAAACCAGTTTTAAACAACTCAGAATCATGTGGAAAGTTAACTTAAACTGTTAACATTAGGTTTGCACACAGTAGTTTGGTGTAAAATTGAAGTGTATACTATTGGTAATGACAAAGCATGCATGTCCTGAGAAAACAACTTTTTTGTCTTCCTCAACAGAGGCATGAAATCAGTTTTTAAGAACTCAGAATCATGTGGAAAGTTAACTTAAGGTGTTTCCATTAGGTTTACACACAGTAGTTTGGTGTAAAATTGAAATGTATACTATTGGTAATGTAAAAGCATTGTATGCCCTGAGAAAACAACTTTGTTTCTTGCTCAACAGAAGCATGAAACAGGTTTTAAACAACTCGTAATCATGTGAGAAGTTGATTTAAGGTGTTTGCATTAGGTTTGCAGAAAGTAGTTTGGTGTAAAATTGAAATATATACTCTTGGTAATGTCAAAGCATTGCATGCCCTGAGAAAATAACTTTTTTGTCTTGCTCAGCACAGGCATGAAAGCAGTTTTAAACAACTCAGAGTCATGTGGAAAGTTAACTTAAACTGTTAACATTAGGTTTGCACCCAGTAGTTTGGTGTAAGATTGAAATGTATACGCTTGGTAATGTCAAAGCGTTGTATGCCCTGACAAAACAACTTTTTTGTCTTGCTCTGCAGAAGCATGAAACCAGTTTTAAACATCTCATAATCATGTGGAAAGTTAACTTAAACTGTTAACATTAGGTTTGCACACAGTAGTTTGGTGTAAAATTGAAGTGTATACTATTGGTAATGTCAAAGCATGCATGTCCTGAGAAAACAACTTTTTTGTCTTGCTCAACAGAGGCATGAAATCAGTTTTTAAGAACTCAGAATCATGTGGAAAGTTAACTTAAGGTGTTTGCATTAGGTTTCCACACAGTAGTTTGGTGTAACATTGAAATGTATACTATTGGTAATGTCAAAGCATTGCTTGCCCTGAGAAAACAACTTTTTTGTCTTGCTCAACAGAAGCATGAAACAGGTTTTAAACAACTCAGAATCATTTGGGAAGTAGATTTAAGGTGTTTGCATTAGGTTAACACACAGTAGTTTGGTGTAAAATTTAAATGTATACTATTGGAAATTTCATAGCATTATATGCCCTGAGAAAATAACTTTTTTGTCTTGCTCAGCAGAGGCATGAAACCAGTTTTAAACAACTCAGAATCATGTGGAAAGTTAACTTAAACTGTTAACATTAGGTTTGCACAGAGTAGTTTGGTGTAAAATTGAAATGTATACTCTTGGTAATGTCAAAGCGTTGTATGCCCTGACTAAACAACTTTTTTGTCTTGCTCTGCAGAAGCATGAAACCAGTTTTAAACATCTCATAATCATGTGGAAAGTTAACTTAAACTGTTAACATTAGGTTTGCACAGAGTAGTTTGGTGTAGAATTGAAATGTATACTATTGGTAATGACAAAGCATTGCATGCCCTGAGAAAACAACTTTTTTGTCTTGCTCAACAGAAGCATGAAACAGGTTTTAAACAACTCAGAATCATGTGGAAAGTTAACTTAAAGTGTTAACATTAGGTTTGCACACAGTAGTTTCGTGTAAAATTGAAGTTTATACTATTGGTAATGTCAAAGCATGCATGTCCTGAGAAAACAACTTTTTTGTCTTGCTCAACAGAGGCATGAAATCAGTTTTTAAGAACTCAGAATCATGAGGAAAGTTAACTTAAACTGTTAACATTAGGTTTCCACACAGTAGTTTGGTGTAAAATTGAAATGTATACTATTGGTAATGTCAAAGCATTGTATGCCCTGAGAAAACAACTTTTTTGTCTTGCTCAACAGAAGCATGAAACAGGTTTTAAACAACTCAGAATCATGTGAGAAGTTGATTTAAGGTGTTTGCATTAGGTTTGCACACAGTAGTTTGGTGTAAAATTGAAATGTATAGTCTTGGTAATGTCAAAGCATTGCATGCCCTGAGAAAATAACTTTTTTGTCCAGCTCAGCACAGGCATGAAACCAGTTTTAAAAAACTCAGAATCATGTGGAAAGTTGATTTAAGGTGTTTCCATTAGGTTTCCACACAGTAGTTTGGTGTAAAATTGAAATGTATAGTCTTGGTAATGTCAAAGCATTGCATGCCCTGAGAAAATAACTTTTTTGTCCAGCTCAGCACAGGCATGAAACCAGTTTTAAACAACTCATAATCATGTGGAAAGAAACTTAAACTGTTAACATTAGGTTTGCACACAGTAGTTTGGTGTAAAATTGAAATGTATACTCTTGGTAATGTCAAAGCATTGCATGCCCTGAGAAAATAACTTTTTTGTCTTGCTCAGCACAGGCATGAAACCAGTTTTAAACAACTCAGAATCATGTGGAAAGTTAACTTAAACTGTTAACATTAGGTTTGCACACAGTAGTTTGGTGTAAAATTGAAGTGTATACTATTGGTAATGTCAAAGCATGCATGTCCTGAGAAAATAACTTTTTTGTCTTGCTCAGCAGAGGCATGAAACCAGTTTTAAACAACTCAGAATCATCTGGAAAGTTAACCTAAACTGTTAACATTAGGTTTGCACACAGTAGTTTGGTGTAAAATTGAAGTTTATACTATTGGTAATGTCAAAGCATGCATGTCCTGAGAAAACAACTTTTTTCTCTTGCTCAACAGAGGCATGAAATCAGTTTTTAAGAACTCAGAATCATGTGGAAAGTTAACTTAAGGTGTTTCCATTAGGTTTCCACACAGTAGTTTGGTGTAAAATTGAAATGTATACTATTGGTAATGTCAAGGCATTGTATGCCCTGAGAAAACAACTTTTGTTTCTTGCTCATCAGAAGCATGAAACATGTTTTAAACAACTCAGAGTCATGTGAGAAGTTGATTTAAGGTGTTTGAATTAGGTTTGCACACAGTAGTTTGGTGTAAAATTGAGATGTATACTCTTGGTAATGTCAAAGCATTGCGTGCCCTGAGAAAATAACTTTTTTGTCTAGCTCAGCACAGGCATGAAACCAGTTTTAAACAACTCAGAATCATGTGGAAAGTTGATTTAAGGTGTCTCCATTAGGTTTCCACACAGCAGTTTGGTGTAAGATTGAAATGTATACGCTTGGTAATGTCAAAGCGTTGTATGCCCTGAGAAAACAACTTTTTTGTCTTGCTCTGCAGAAGCATGAAACCAGTTTTAAACATCTCATAATCATGTGGAAAGTTAACTTAAACTGTTAACATTAGGTTTGCACACAGTAGTTTGGTGTAAAATTGAAGTGTATACTATTGGTAATGTCAAAGCATGCATGTCCTGAGAAAACAACTTTTTTGTCTTGCTCAACAGAGGCATGAAATCAGTTTTTAAGAACTCAGAATCATGTTGAAAGTAAACTTAAGGTGTTTCCATTAGGTTTCCACACAGTAGTTTGGTGTAAGATTGAAATGTATACGCTTGGTAATGTCAAAGCGTTGTATGCCCTGAGAAAACAACTTTTTTGTCTTGCTCTGCAGAAGCATGAAACCAGTTTTAAACATCTCATAATCATGTGGAAAGTTAACTTAAACTGTTAACATTAGGTTTGCACACAGTAGTTTGGTGTAAAATTGAAGTGTATACTATTGGTAATGTCAAAGCATGCATGTCCTGAGAAAATAACTTTTTTGTCTTGCTCAGCAGAGGCATGAAACCAGTTTTAAACAACTCAGAATCATCTGGAAAGTTAACCTAAACTGTTAACATTAGGTTTGCACCCAGTAGTTTGGTGTAAAATTGAACTGTATACTCTTGGTAATGTCAAAGCATTGCATGCCCTGAGAAAATAACTTTTTTGTCTTGCTCAGCACAGGCATGAAACCAGTTTTAAACAACTCAGAATCATGTGGAAAGTTAACTTAAACTGTTAACATTAGGTTTGCACACAATAGTTTGGTGTAACATCGAAGTCTATACTATTGGTAATGTCAAAGCATGCATGTCCTGAGAAAACAACTTTTTTGTCTTGCTGAACAGAGGCATGAAATCAGTTTTTAAGAACTCAGAATCATGTGGAAAGTTAACTTAAGGTGTTTTTATTAGGTTTCCACACAGTAGTTTCGTGTAAAATTGAAATGTATACTATTGGTAATGTCAAGGCATTGTATGCCCTGAGAAAACAACTTTTTTGTCTTGCTCAACAGAGGCATGAAACATGTTTTAAACAACTCAGAATCATGTGAGAAGTTGATTTAAGGTGTCTGCATTAGGTTTCCACACAGCAGTTTGGTGTAAGATTGAAATGTATACGCTTGGTAATGTCAAAGCGTTGTATGCCCTGAGAAAACAACTTTTTTGTCTTGCTCTGCAGAAGCATGAAACCAGTTTTAAACATCTCATAATCATGTGGAAAGTTGACTTAAACTGTTAACATTAGGTTTGCACACAGTAGTTTGGTGTAAAATTGAAGTGTATTCTATTGGTAATGTCAAAGCATGCATGTCCTGAGAAAACAACTTTTTTGTCTTGCTCAACAGAGGCATGAAATCAGTTTTTAAGAACTCAGAATCATGTGGAAAGTTAACTTAAGGTGTTTCCATTAGGTTTCCACACAGTAGTTTGGTGTAACATTGAAATGTATACTATTGGTAATGTCAAAGCATTGCTTGCCCTGAGAAAACAACTTTTTTGTCTTGCTCAACAGAAGCATGAAACAGGTTTTAAACAACTCAGAATCATTTGGGAAGTAGATTTAAGGTGTTTGCATTAGGTTAACACACAGTAGTTTGATGTAAAATTTAAATGTATACTCTTGGAAATGTCATAGCATTATATGCCCTGAGAAAATAACTTTTTTGTCTTGCTCAGCAGAGGCATGAAACCAGTTTTAAACAACTCAGAATCATGTGGAAAATTAACTTAAACTGTTAACATTAGGTTTGCACGCAGTAGTTTGGTGTAAAATTGAAATGTATACTATTGGTAATGTCAAAGCGTTCTATGCCCTGAGAAAACAACTTTTTTGTCTTGCTCTGCAGAAGCATGAAACCAGTTTTAAACATCTCATAATCATGTGGAAAGAAACTTAAACTGTTAACATTAGGTTTGCACACAGTAGTTTGGTGTAAAATTGAAATGATTACTCTTGGTAATGTCAAAGCATTGCATGCCCTGAGAAAATAACTTTTTTGTCTTGCTCAGCACAGGCATGAAACCAGTTTTAAACAACTCAGAATCATGTGGAAAGTTAACTTAAACTGTTAACATTAGGTTTGCACACAGTAGTTTGGTGTAAAATTGAAGTGTATACTATTGGTAATGACAAAGCATGCATGTCCTGAGAAAACAACTTTTTTGTCTTCCTCAACAGAGGCATGAAATCAGTTTTTAAGAACTCAGAATCATGTGGAAAGTTAACTTAAGGTGTTTCCATTAGGTTTACACACAGTAGTTTGGTGTAAAATTGAAATGTATACTATTGGTAATGTAAAAGCATTGTATGCCCTGAGAAAACAACTTTGTTTCTTGCTCAACAGAAGCATGAAACAGGTTTTAAACAACTCGTAATCATGTGAGAAGTTGATTTAAGGTGTTTGCATTAGGTTTGCAGAAAGTAGTTTGGTGTAAAATTGAAATATATACTCTTGGTAATGTCAAAGCATTGCATGCCCTGAGAAAATAACTTTTTTGTCTTGCTCAGCACAGGCATGAAAGCAGTTTTAAACAACTCAGAGTCATGTGGAAAGTTAACTTAAACTGTTAACATTAGGTTTGCACCCAGTAGTTTGGTGTAAGATTGAAATGTATACGCTTGGTAATGTCAAAGCGTTGTATGCCCTGACAAAACAACTTTTTTGTCTTGCTCTGCAGAAGCATGAAACCAGTTTTAAACATCTCATAATCATGTGGAAAGTTAACTTAAACTGTTAACATTAGGTTTGCACACAGTAGTTTGGTGTAAAATTGAAGTGTATACTATTGGTAATGTCAAAGCATGCATGTCCTGAGAAAACAACTTTTTTGTCTTGCTCAACAGAGGCATGAAATCAGTTTTTAAGAACTCAGAATCATGTGGAAAGTTAACTTAAGGTGTTTGCATTAGGTTTCCACACAGTAGTTTGGTGTAACATTGAAATGTATACTATTGGTAATGTCAAAGCATTGCTTGCCCTGAGAAAACAACTTTTTTGTCTTGCTCAACAGAAGCATGAAACAGGTTTTAAACAACTCAGAATCATTTGGGAAGTAGATTTAAGGTGTTTGCATTAGGTTAACACACAGTAGTTTGGTGTAAAATTTAAATGTATACTATTGGAAATTTCATAGCATTATATGCCCTGAGAAAATAACTTTTTTGTCTTGCTCAGCAGAGGCATGAAACCAGTTTTAAACAACTCAGAATCATGTGGAAAGTTAACTTAAACTGTTAACATTAGGTTTGCACAGAGTAGTTTGGTGTAAAATTGAAATGTATACTCTTGGTAATGTCAAAGCGTTGTATGCCCTGACTAAACAACTTTTTTGTCTTGCTCTGCAGAAGCATGAAACCAGTTTTAAACATCTCATAATCATGTGGAAAGTTAACTTAAACTGTTAACATTAGGTTTGCACAGAGTAGTTTGGTGTAGAATTGAAATGTATACTATTGGTAATGACAAAGCATTGCATGCCCTGAGAAAACAACTTTTTTGTCTTGCTCAACAGAAGCATGAAACAGGTTTTAAACAACTCAGAATCATGTGGAAAGTTAACTTAAAGTGTTAACATTAGGTTTGCACACAGTAGTTTCGTGTAAAATTGAAGTTTATACTATTGGTAATGTCAAAGCATGCATGTCCTGAGAAAACAACTTTTTTGTCTTGCTCAACAGAGGCATGAAATCAGTTTTTAAGAACTCAGAATCATGAGGAAAGTTAACTTAAACTGTTAACATTAGGTTTCCACACAGTAGTTTGGTGTAAAATTGAAATGTATACTATTGGTAATGTCAAAGCATTGTATGCCCTGAGAAAACAACTTTTTTGTCTTGCTCAACAGAAGCATGAAACAGGTTTTAAACAACTCAGAATCATGTGAGAAGTTGATTTAAGGTGTTTGCATTAGGTTTGCACACAGTAGTTTGGTGTAAAATTGAAATGTATAGTCTTGGTAATGTCAAAGCATTGCATGCCCTGAGAAAATAACTTTTTTGTCCAGCTCAGCACAGGCATGAAACCAGTTTTAAAAAACTCAGAATCATGTGGAAAGTTGATTTAAGGTGTTTCCATTAGGTTTCCACACAGTAGTTTGGTGTAAAATTGAAATGTATAGTCTTGGTAATGTCAAAGCATTGCATGCCCTGAGAAAATAACTTTTTTGTCCAGCTCAGCACAGGCATGAAACCAGTTTTAAACAACTCATAATCATGTGGAAAGAAACTTAAACTGTTAACATTAGGTTTGCACACAGTAGTTTGGTGTAAAATTGAAATGTATACTCTTGGTAATGTCAAAGCATTGCATGCCCTGAGAAAATAACTTTTTTGTCTTGCTCAGCACAGGCATGAAACCAGTTTTAAACAACTCAGAATCATGTGGAAAGTTAACTTAAACTGTTAACATTAGGTTTGCACACAGTAGTTTGGTGTAAAATTGAAGTGTATACTATTGGTAATGTCAAAGCATGCATGTCCTGAGAAAATAACTTTTTTGTCTTGCTCAGCAGAGGCATGAAACCAGTTTTAAACAACTCAGAATCATCTGGAAAGTTAACCTAAACTGTTAACATTAGGTTTGCACACAGTAGTTTGGTGTAAAATTGAAGTTTATACTATTGGTAATGTCAAAGCATGCATGTCCTGAGAAAACAACTTTTTTCTCTTGCTCAACAGAGGCATGAAATCAGTTTTTAAGAACTCAGAATCATGTGGAAAGTTAACTTAAGGTGTTTCCATTAGGTTTCCACACAGTAGTTTGGTGTAAAATTGAAATGTATACTATTGGTAATGTCAAGGCATTGTATGCCCTGAGAAAACAACTTTTGTTTCTTGCTCATCAGAAGCATGAAACATGTTTTAAACAACTCAGAGTCATGTGAGAAGTTGATTTAAGGTGTTTGAATTAGGTTTGCACACAGTAGTTTGGTGTAAAATTGAGATGTATACTCTTGGTAATGTCAAAGCATTGCGTGCCCTGAGAAAATAACTTTTTTGTCTAGCTCAGCACAGGCATGAAACCAGTTTTAAACAACTCAGAATCATGTGGAAAGTTGATTTAAGGTGTCTCCATTAGGTTTCCACACAGCAGTTTGGTGTAAGATTGAAATGTATACGCTTGGTAATGTCAAAGCGTTGTATGCCCTGAGAAAACAACTTTTTTGTCTTGCTCTGCAGAAGCATGAAACCAGTTTTAAACATCTCATAATCATGTGGAAAGTTAACTTAAACTGTTAACATTAGGTTTGCACACAGTAGTTTGGTGTAAAGTTGAAGTGTATACTATTGGTAATGTCAAAGCATGCATGTCCTGAGAAAACAACTTTTTTGTCTTGCTCAACAGAGGCATGAAATCAGTTTTTAAGAACTCAGAATCATGTGGAAAGTTAACTTAAGGTGTTTCCATTAGGTTTCCACACAGTAGTTTGGTGTAACATTGAAATGTATACTATTGGTAATGTCAAAGCATTGCTTGCCCTGAGAAAACAACTTTTTTGTCTTGCTCAACAGAAGCATGAAACAGGTTTTAAACAACTCAGAATCATTTGGGAAGTAGATTTAAGGTGTTTGCATTAGGTTAACACACAGTAGTTTGGTGTAAAATTTAAATGTATACTATTGGAAATTTCATAGCATTATATGCCCTGAGAAAATAACTTTTTTGTCTTGCTCAGCAGAGGCATGAAACCAGTTTTAAACAACTCAGAATCATGTGGAAAGTTAACTTAAACTGTTAACATTAGGTTTGCACAGAGTAGTTTGGTGTAAAATTGAAATGTATACTCTTGGTAATGTCAAAGCGTTGTATGCCCTGACTAAACAACTTTTTTGTCTTGCTCTGCAGAAGCATGAAACCAGTTTTAAACATCTCATAATCATGTGGAAAGTTAACTTAAACTGTTAACATTAGGTTTGCACACAGTAGTTTCGTGTAAAATTGAAGTGTATACTATTGGTAATGTCAAAGCATGCATGTCCTGAGAAAACAACTTTTTTGTCTTGCTCAACAGAGGCATGAAATCAGTTTTTAAGAACTCAGAATCATGAGGAAAGTTAACTTAAACTGTTAACATTAGGTTTCCACACAGTAGTTTGGTGTAAAATTGAAATGTATACTATTGGTAATGTCAAAGCATTGTATGCCCTGAGAAAACAACTTTTTTGTCTTGCTCAACAGAAGCATGAAACAGGTTTTAAACAACTCAGAATCATGTGAGAAGTTGATTTAAGGTGTTTGCATTAGGTTTGCACACAGTAGTTTGGTGTAAAATTGAAATGTATAGTCTTGGTAATGTCAAAGCATTGCATGCCCTGAGAAAATAACTTTTTTGTCCAGCTCAGCACAGGCATGAAACCAGTTTTAAAAAACTCAGAATCATGTGGAAAGTTGATTTAAGGTGTTTCCATTAGGTTTCCACACAGTAGTTTGGTGTAAAATTGAAATGTATAGTCTTGGTAATGTCAAAGCATTGCATGCCCTGAGAAAATAACTTTTTTGTCCAGCTCAGCACAGGCATGAAACCAGTTTTAAACAACTCATAATCATGTGGAAAGAAACTTAAACTGTTAACATTAGGTTTGCACACAGTAGTTTGGTGTAAAATTGAAATGTATACTCTTGGTAATGTCAAAGCATTGCATGCCCTGAGAAAATAACTTTTTTGTCTTGCTCAGCACAGGCATGAAACCAGTTTTAAACAACTCAGAATCATGTGGAAAGTTAACTTAAACTGTTAACATTAGGTTTGCACACAGTAGTTTGGTGTAAAATTGAAGTGTATACTATTGGTAATGTCAAAGCATGCATGTCCTGAGAAAACAACTTTTTTGTCTTGCTGAACAGAGGCATGAAATCAGTTTTTAAGAACTCAGAGTCATGTTGAAAGTTAACTTAAGGTGTTTCCATTAGGTTTCCACACAGTAGTTTGGTGTAAAATTGAAATGTATACTATTGGTAATGTCAAAGCATTGTATGCCCTGAGAAAACAACTTTTTTGTCTTGCTCAACAGAAGCATGAAACAGGTTTTAAACAACTCAGAATCATGTGAGAAG
Source organism: Mobula birostris (assembly GCF_030028105.1). Lineage (NCBI taxonomy): Eukaryota > Metazoa > Chordata > Chondrichthyes > Myliobatiformes > Myliobatidae > Mobula > Mobula birostris. The sequence continues at coordinate 244,901 of NW_027278278.1, forward strand.
TTGATTTAAGATGTTTGCATTAGGTTTGCACACAGTAGTTTGGTGTAAAATTGAAATGTATACTCTTGGTAATGTCAAAGCATTGCGTTCCCTGAGAAAATAACTTTTTTGTCTTGCTCAGCACAGGCATGAAAGCAGTTTTAAACAACTCAGAATCATGTGGAAAGTTAACTTAAACTGTTAACATTAGGTTTGCACCCAGTAGTTTGGTGTAAAATTGGAATGTATACTATTGGTAATGTCAAAGCGTTGTATGCCCTGAGAAAACAACTTTTTTGTCTTGCTCAACAGAGGCATGAAACAGGTTTTAAACAACTCAGAATCATGTGGAAAGTTAACTTAAACTGTTAACATTAGGTTTGCACACAGTAGTTTGGTGTAAAATTGAAGTGTATATTATTGCTAATGTCAAAGCATGCATGTCCTGAGAAAACAACTTTTTTGTCTTGCTCAACAGAGGCATGAAATCAGTTTTTAAGAACTCAGAATCATGTGGAAAGTTAACTTAAACTGTTAACATTAGGTTTGCACACAGTAGTTTGGTGTAAAATTGAAATGTATACTCTTGGTAATGTCAAAGCATTGCATGCCCTGAGAAAACAACTTTTTTCTCTTGCTCTGCAGAAGCATGAAACCAGTTTTAAACATCTCACAATCATGTGGAAAGTTATCTTAAACTGTTAACATTAGGTTTGCACACAGTAGTTTGGTGTAAAATTGAAATGTATACTCTTGGTAATGTCAAAGCATTGCATGCCCTGAGAAAATAACTTTTTTGTCTTGCTCAGCACAGGCATGAAACCAGTTTTAAACAACTCAGAATCATGTGGAAAGTTAACTTAAACTGTTAACATTAGGTTTGCACACAGTAGTTTGGTGTAAAATTGAAGTGTATACTATTGGTAATGACAAAGCATGCATGTCCTGAGAAAACAACTTTTTTGTCTTGCTCAACAGAGGCATGAAATCAGTTTTTAAGAACTCAGAATCATGTGGAAAGTTAACTTAAGGTGTTTCCATTAGGTTTCCACACAGTAGTTTGGTGTAAAATTGAAATGTATACTATTGGTAATGTCAAAGCATTGTATGCCCTGAGAAAACATCTTTGTTTCTTGCTCAACAGAAGCATGGAACAGGTTTTAAACAACTCGTAATCATGTGAGAAGTTGATTTAAGGTGTTTGCATTAGGTTTGCACACAGTAGTTTGGTGTAAAATTGAAATATATAGTCTTGGTGATGTCAAAGCATTGCATGCCCTGAGAAAATAACTTTTTTGTCTTGCTCAGCACAGGCATGAAAGCAGTTCTAAACAACTCAGAATCATGTGGAAAGTTAACTTAAACTGTTAACATTAGGTTTGCACCCAGTAGTTTGGTGTAAAATTGAAATGTATACTATTGGTAATGTCAAAGCGTTGTATGCCCTGAGAAAACAACTTTTTTGTCTTGCTCTGCAGAAGCATGAAACCAGTTTTGAACATCTCATAATCATGTGGAAAGTTAACTTAAACTGTTAACATTAGGTTTGCACACAGTAGTTTGGTGTAAAATTGAAATGTATACTATTGGTAATGACAAAGCATTGTATGCCCTGAGAAAACAACTTTTTTGTCTTGCTCAACAGAAGCATGAAACAGGTGTTAAACAACTCAGAATCATGTGGGAAGTTGATTTAAGCTGTTTGCATTAGGCTTGCACACAGTAGTTTGGTGTAAAATTGAAATGTATACTCTCGGAAATGTCAAAGCATTGCATGCCCTGAGAAAATAACTTTTTTGTCTTGCTCAGCACAGGGTTGAAACCAGTTTTAAACAACTCAGAATCATGTGGAAAGTTAACTTAAACTGTTAACATTAGGTTTGCACACAGTAGTTTGGTGTAAAATTGAAGTCTATAATATTGGTAATGTCAAAGCATTGTATGCCCTGAGAAAACAACTTTTTTGTCTTGCTCAACAGAAGCATGAAACAGGTTTTAAACAACTCAGAATCATGTGAGAAGTTGATTTAAGGTGTTTGCATTAGGTTTGCACACAGTAGTTTGGTGTAAAATTGAAATGTATAGTCTTGGTAATGTCAAAGCATTGCATGCCCTGAGAAAATAACTTTTTTGTCCAGCTCAGCACAGGCATGAAACCAGTTTTAAAAAACTCAGAATCATGTGGAAAGTTGATTTAAGGTGTTTCCATTAGGTTTCCACACAGTAGTTTGGTGTAAAATTGAAATGTATAGTCTTGGTAATGTCAAAGCATTGCATGCCCTGAGAAAATAACTTTTTTGTCCAGCTCAGCACAGGCATGAAACCAGTTTTAAACAACTCATAATCATGTGGAAAGAAACTTAAACTGTTTCCATTAGGTTTCCACACAGTAGTTTGGTGTAAAATTGAAATGTATAGTCTTGGTAATGTCAAAGCATTGCATGCCCTGAGAAAATAACTTTTTTGTCCAGCTCAGCACAGGCATGAAACCAGTTTTAAACAACTCATAATCGTGTGGAAAGAAACTTAAGCTGTTAACATTAGGTTTGCACACAGTAGTTTGGTGTAAAATTGAAATGTATACTCTTGGTAATGTCAAAGCATTGCATGCCCTGAGAAAATAACTTTTTTGTCTTGCTCAGCACAGGCATGAAACCAGTTTTAAACAACTCAGAATCATGTGGAAAGTTAACTTAAACTGTTAACATTAGGTTTGCACACAGTAGTTTGGTGTAAAATTGAAGTGTATACTATTGGTAATGTCAAAGCATGCATGTCCTGAGAAAACAACTTTTTTGTCTTGCTGAACAGAGGCATGAAATCAGTTTTTAAGAACTCAGAGTCATGTTGAAAGTTAACTTAAGGTGTTTCCATTAGGTTTCCACACAGTAGTTTGGTGTAAAATTGAAATGTATACTATTGGTAATGTCAAAGCATTGTATGCCCTGAGAAAACAACTTTTTTGTCTTGCTCAACAGAAGCATGAAACAGGTTTTAAACAACTCGTAATCATGTGAGAAGTTGATTTAAGGTGTTTGCATTAGGTTTGCACACAGTAGTTTGGTGTAAAATTGAAATATATAGTCTTGGTGATGTCAAAGCATTGCATGCCCTGAGAAAATAACTTTTTTGTCTTGCTCAGCACAGGCATGAAAGCAGTTCTAAACAACTCAGAATCATGTGGAAAGTTAACTTAAACTGTTAACATTAGGTTTGCACCCAGTAGTTTGGTGTAAAATTGAAATGTATACTATTGGTAATGTCAAAGCGTTGTATGCCCTGAGAAAACAACTTTTTTGTCTTGCTCTGCAGAAGCATGAAACCAGTTTTGAACATCTCATAATCATGTGGAAAGTTAACTTAAACTGTTAACATTAGGTTTGCACACAGTAGTTTGGTGTAAAATTGAAATGTATACTATTGGTAATGACAAAGCATTGTATGCCCTGAGAAAACAACTTTTTTGTCTTGCTCAACAGAAGCATGAAACAGGTGTTAAACAACTCAGAATCATGTCGGAAGTTGATTTAAGGTGTTTGCATTAGGCTTGCACACAGTAGTTTGGTGTAAAATTGAAATGTATACTCTCGGAAATGTCAAAGCATTGCATGCCCTGAGAAAATAACTTTTTTGTCTTGCTCAGCACAGGGTTGAAACCAGTTTTAAACAACTCAGAATCATGTGGAAAGTTAACTTAAACTGTTAACATTAGGTTTGCACACAGTAGTTTGGTGTAAAATTGAAGTCTATAATATTGGTAATGTCAAAGCATTGTATGCCCTGAGAAAACAACTTTTTTGTCTTGCTCAACAGAAGCATGAAACAGGTTTTAAACAACTCAGAATCATGTGAGAAGTTGATTTAAGGTGTTTGCATTAGGTTTGCACACAGTAGTTTGGTGTAAAATTGAAATGTATAGTCTTGGTAATGTCAAAGCATTGCATGCCCTGAGAAAATAACTTTTTTGTCCAGCTCAGCACAGGCATGAAACCAGTTTTAAAAAACTCAGAATCATGTGGAAAGTTGATTTAAGGTGTTTCCATTAGGTTTCCACACAGTAGTTTGGTGTAAAATTGAAATGTATAGTCTTGGTAATGTCAAAGCATTGCATGCCCTGAGAAAATAACTTTTTTGTCTTGCTCAGCACAGGCATGAAACCAGTTTTAAACAACTCAGAATCATGTGGAAAGTTAACTTAAACTGTTAACATTAGGTTTGCACACAGTAGTTTGGTGTAAAATTGAAGTGTATACTATTGGTAATGTCAAAGCATGCATGTCCTGAGAAAACAACTTTTTTGTCTTGCTGAACAGAGGCATGAAATCAGTTTTTAAGAACTCAGAGTCATGTTGAAAGTTAACTTAAGGTGTTTCCATTAGGTTTCCACACAGTAGTTTGGTGTAAAATTGAAATGTATACTATTGGTAATGTCAAAGCATTGTATGCCCTGAGAAAACAACTTTTTTGTCTTGCTCAACAGAAGCATGAAACAGGTTTTAAAGAACTCGTAATCATGTGAGAAGTTGATTTAAGGTGTTTGCATTAGGTTTGCACACAGTAGTTTGGTGTAAAATTGAAATATATAGTCTTGGTGATGTCAAAGCATTGCATGCCCTGAGAAAATAACTTTTTTGTCTTGCTCAGCACAGGCATGAAAGCAGTTCTAAACAACTCAGAATCATGTGGAAAGTTAACTTAAACTGTTAACATTAGGTTTGCACCCAGTAGTTTGGTGTAAAATTGAAATGTATACTATTGGTAATGTCAAAGCGTTGTATGCCCTGAGAAAACAACTTTTTTGTCTTGCTCTGCAGAAGCATGAAACCAGTTTTGAACATCTCATAATCATGTGGAAAGTTAACTTAAACTGTTAACATTAGGTTTGCACACAGTAGTTTGGTGTAAAATTGAAATGTATACTATTGGTAATGACAAAGCATTGTATGCCCTGAGAAAACAACTTTTTTGTCTTGCTCAACAGAAGCATGAAACAGGTGTTAAACAACTCAGAATCATGTGGGAAGTTGATTTAAGGTGTTTGCATTAGGTTTGCACACAGTAGTTTGGTGTAAAATTGAAATGTATACTCTCGGAAATGTCAAAGCATTGCATGCCCTGAGAAAATAACTTTTTTGTCTTGCTCAGCACAGGGTTGAAACCAGTTTTAAACAACTCAGAATCATGTGGAAAGTTAACTTAAACTGTTAACATTAGGTTTGCACACAGTAGTTTGGTGTAAAATTGAAGTCTATAATATTGGTAATGTCAAAGCATTGTATGCCCTGAGAAAACAACTTTTTTGTCTTGCTCAACAGAAGCATGAAACAGGTTTTAAACAACTCAGAATCATGTGAGAAGTTGATTTAAGGTGTTTGCATTAGGTTTGCACACAGTAGTTTGGTGTAAAATTGAAATGTATAGTCTTGGTAATGTCAAAGCATTGCATGCCCTGAGAAAATAACTTTTTTGTCCAGCTCAGCACAGGCATGAAACCAGTTTTAAAAAACTCAGAATCATGTGGAAAGTTGATTTAAGGTGTTTCCATTAGGTTTCCACACAGTAGTTTGGTGTAAAATTGAAATGTATACTATTGGTAATGTCAAAGCATTGTATGCCCTGAGAAAACAACTTTTTTGTCTTGCTCAACAGAAGCATGAAACAGGTTTTAAACAACTCAGAATCATGTGAGAAGTTGATTTAAGGTGTTTGCATTAGGTTTGCACACAGTAGTTTGGTGTAAAATTGAAATGTATACTCTTGGTAATGTCAAAGCATTGCGTTCCCTGAGAAAATAACTTTTTTGTCTTGCTCAGCACAGGCATGAAAGCAGTTTTAAACAACTCAGAATCATGTGGAAAGTTAACTTAAACTGTTAACATTAGGTTTGCACCCAGTAGTTTGGTGTAAAATTGAAATGTATACTATTGGTAATGTCAAAGCGTTGTATGCCCTGAGAAAACAACTTTTTTGTCTTGCTCTGCAGAAGCATGAAACCATTTTTGAACATCTCATAATCATGTGGAAAGTTAACTTAAACTGTTAACATTAGGTTTGCACACAGTAGTTTGGTGTAAAATTGAAATGTATACTATTGGTAATGACAAAGCATTGTATGCCCTGAGAAAACAACTTTTTTGTCTTGCTCAACAGAAGCATGAAACAGGTGTTAAACAACTCAGAATCATGTGGGAAGTTGATTTAAGGTGTTTGCATTAGGTTTGCACACAGTAGTTTGGTGTAAAATTGAAATGTATACTCTCGGAAATGTCAAAGCATTGCATGCCCTGAGAAAATAACTTTTTTGTCTTGCTCAGCACAGGGTTGAAACCAGTTTTAAACAACTCAGAATCATGTGGAAAGTTAACTTAAACTGTTAACATTAGGTTTGCACACAGTAGTTTGGTGTAAAATTGAAGTCTATAATATTGGTAATGTCAAAGCATGCATGTCCTGAGAAAACAACTTTTTTGTCTTGCTCAACAGAGGCATGAAACAGGTTTTAAACAACTCAGAATCATGTGGAAAGTTAACTTAAACTGTTAACATTAGGTTTGCACACAGTAGTTTGGTGTAAAATTGAAGTGTATATTATTGGTAATGTCAAAGCATGCATGTCCTGAGAAAACAACTTTTTTGTCTTGCTGAACAGAGGCATGAAATCAGTCTTTAAGAACTCAGAATCATGTTGAAAGTTAACTTAAGGTGTTTCCATTAGGTTTCCACACAGTAGTTTGATGTAAAATTGAAATGTATACTCTTGGTAATGTCAAAGAATTGCATTCCCTGAGAAAACAACTTTTTTGTCTTGCTCTGCAGAAGCATGAAACCAGTTTTAAACATCTCACAATCATGTGGAAAGTTATCTTAAACTGTTAACATTACGTTTGCACACAGTAGTTTGGTGTAAAATTGAAATGTATACTCTTGGTAATGTCAAAGCATTGCATGCCCTGAGAAAATAACTTTTTTGTCTTGCTCAGCACAGGCATGAAACCAGTTTTAAACAACTCAGAATCATGTGGAAAGTTGATTTAAGGTGTTTCCATTAGGTTTGCACACAGTAGTTTGGTGTAAAATTGAAATGTATACTCTTGGTAATGTCAAAGAATTGCATTCCCTGAGAAAACAACTTTTTTGTCTTGCTCTGCAGAAGCATGAAACCAGTTTTAAACATCTCACAATCATGTGGAAAGTTATCTTAAACTGTTAACATTACGTTTGCACACAGTAGTGTGGTGTAAAATTGAAATGTATACTCTTGGTAATGTCAAAGCATTGCATGCCCTGAGAAAATAACTTTTTTGTCTTGCTCAGCACAGGCATGAAACCAGTTTTAAACAACTCAGAATCATGTGGAAAGTTAACTTAAACTGTTAACATTAGGTTTGCACACAGTAGTGTGGTGTAAAATTGAAGTGTATACTATTGGTAATGACAAAGCATGCATGTCCTGAGAAAACAACTTTTTTGTCTTGCTCAACAGAGGCATGAAATCAGTTTTAAAGAACTCAGAATCATGTGGAAAGTTAACTTAAGGTGTTTCCATTTGGTTTACACACAGTAGTTTGGTGTAAAATTGAAATGTATACTATTGGTAATGTCAAAGCATTGTATGCCCTGAGAAAACAACTTTGATTCTTGCTCAACAGAAGCATGAAACAGGTTTTAAACAACTCGTAATCATGTGAGAAGTTGATTTAAGGTATTTGCATTAGGTTTGCACACAGTAGTTTGGTGTAAAATTGAAATATATAGTCTTGGTGATGTCAAAGCATTGCATGCCCTGAGAAAATAACTTTTTTGTCTTGCTCAGCACAGGCATGAAAGCAGTTTTAAACAACTCAGAATCATGTGGAAAGTTAACTTAAACTGTTAACATTAGGTTTGCACCCAGTAGTTTGGTGTAAAATTGAAATGTATACTATTGGTAATGTCAAAGCGTTGTATGCCCTGAGAAAACAACTTATTTGTCTTGCTCTGCAGAAGCATGAAACCAGTTTTGAACATCTCATAATCATGTGGAAAGTTAACTTAAACTGTTAACATTAGGTTTGCACACAGTAGTTTGGTGTAAAATTGAAATGTATACTATTGGTAATGACAAAGCATTGTATGCCCTGAGAAAACAACTTTTTTGTCTTGCTCAACAGAAGCATGAAACAGGTGTTAAACAACTCAGAATCATGTGAGAAGTTGATTTAAGGTGTTTGCATTAGGTTTGCACACAGTAGTTTGGTGTAAAATTGAAATGTATACTCTTGGTAATGTCAAAGAATTGCATTCCCTGAGAAAACAACTTTTTTGTCTTGCTCTGCAGAAGCATGAAACCAGTTTTAAACATCTCACAATCATGTGGAAAGTTATCTTAAACTGTTAACATTACGTTTGCACACAGTAGTTTGGTGTAAAATTGAAATGTATACTCTTGGTAATGTCAAAGCATTGCATGCCCTGAGAAAATAACTTTTTTGTCTTGCTCAGCACAGGCATGAAACCAGTTTTAAACAACTCAGAATCATGTGGAAAGTTAACTTAAACTGTTAACATTAGGTTTGCACACAGTAGTGTGGTGTAAAATTGAAGTGTATACTATTGGTAATGACAAAGCATGCATGTCCTGAGAAAACAACTTTTTTGTCTTGCTCAACAGAGGCATGAAATCAGTTTTTAAGAACTCAGAATCATGTGGAAAGTTAACTTAAGGTGTTTCCATTTGGTTTACACACAGTAGTTTGGTGTAAAATTGAAATGTATACTATTGGTAATGTCAAAGCATTGTATGCCCTGAGAAAACAACTTTGATTCTTGCTCAACAGAAGCATGAAACAGGTTTTAAACAACTCGTAATCATGTGAGAAGTTGATTTAAGGTATTTGCATTAGGTTTGCACACAGTAGTTTGGTGTAAAATTGAAATATATAGTCTTGGTGATGTCAAAGCATTGCATGCCCTGACAAAATAACTTTTCTGTCTTGCTCAGCACAGGCATGAAAGCAGTTTTAAACAACTCAGAATCATGTGGAAAGTTAACTTAAACTGTTAACATTAGGTTTGCACCCAGTAGTTTGGTGTAAAATTGAAATGTATACTATTGGTAATGTCAAAGCGTTGTATGCCCTGAGAAAACAACTTATTTGTCTTGCTCTGCAGAAGCATGAAACCAGTTTTGAACATCTCATAATCATGTGGAAAGTTAACTTAAACTGTTAACATTAGGTTTGCACACAGTAGTTTGGTGTAAAATTGAAATGTATACTATTGGTAATGACAAAGCATTGTATGCCCTGAGAAAACAACTTTTTTGTCTTGCTCAACAGAAGCATGAAACAGGTGTTAAACAACTCAGAATCATGTGGGAAGTTGATTTAAGGTGTTTGCATTAGGTTTGCACACAGTAGTTTGGTGTAAAATTGAAATGTATACTCTCGGAAATGTCAAAGCATTGCATGCCCTGAGAAAATAACTTTTTTGTCTTGCTCAGCACAGGCATGAAACCAGTTTTAAACAACTCAGAATCATGTGGAAAGTTAACTTAAACAGTTAACATTAGGTTTGCACACAGTAGTTTGGTGTAAAATTGAAGTGTATACTATTGGTAATGTCAAAGCATGCATGTCCTGAGAAAACAACTTTTTTGTCTTGCTCAACAGAGGCATGAAATCAGTTTTTAAGAACTCAGAATCATGTTGAAAGTTAACTTAAGGTGTTTCCATTAGGTTTCCACACAGTAGTTTGATGTAAAATTGAAATGTATACTATTGGTAATGTCAAAGCATTGTATGCCCTGAGAAAACAACTTTTTTGTCTTCCTCAACAGAAGCATGAAACAGGTTTTAATCAACTCAGAATCATGTGAGAAGTTGATTTAAGGTGTGTGCATTAGGTTTACACACAGTAGTTTGGTGTAAAATTGAAATGTATACTCTTGGCAATGTCAAAGCATTGCGTTCCCTGAGAAAATAACTTTTTTGTCTAGCTCAGCACAGGCATGAAACCAGTTTTAAACAACTCAGAATCAAGTGGAAAGTTGATTTAAGGTGTTTCCATTAGGTTTCCACACAGTAGTTTGGTGTAAGATTGAAATGTATACTCTTGGTAATGTCAAAGCGTTGTATGCCCTGAGAAAACAACTTTTTTGTCTTGCTCAACAGAAGCATGAAACAGGTTTTAAACAACTCAGAATCATGTGGGAAGTTGATTTAAGGAGTTTGCATTAGGTTTGCACACAGTAGTTTGGTGTAAAATTGAACTATATACTCTTGGTAATGTCAAAGCATTGCATGTCCTGAGAAAACAACTTTTTTGTCTTGCTCAACAGAGGCATGAAATCAGTTTTTAAGAACTCAGAATCATGTGGAAAGTTAACTTAAGGTGTTTCCATTAGGTTTACACACAGTAGTTTGGTGTAAAATTGAAATGTATACTATTGGTAATGTCAAAGCGTTGTATGCCCTGAGAAAACAACTTTTTTGTCTTGCTCTGCAGAAGCATGAAACCAGTTTTGAACATCTCATAATCATGTGGAAAGTTAACTTAAACTGTTAACATTAGGTTTGCACACAGTAGTTTGGTGTAAAATTGAAATGTATACTATTGGTAATGACAAAGCATTGTATGCCCTGAGAAAACAACTTTTTTGTCTTGCTCAACAGAAGCATGAAACAGGTGTTAAACAACTCAGAATCATGTGGGAAGTTGATTTAAGGTGTTTGCATTAGGTTTGCACACAGTAGTTTGGTGTAAAATTGAAATGTATACTCTCGGAAATGTCAAAGCATTGCATGCCCTGAGAAAATAACTTTTTTGTCTTGCTCAGCACAGGGTTGAAACCAGCTTTAAACAACTCAGAATCATGTGGAAAGTTAACTTAAACTGTTAACATTAGGTTTGCACACAGTAGTTTGGTGTAAAATTGAAGTCTATAATATTGGTAATGTCAAAGCATTGTATGCCCTGAGAAAACAACTTTTTTGTCTTGCTCAACAGAAGCATGAAACAGGTTTTAAACAACTCAGAATCATGTGAGAAGTTGATTTAAGGTGTTTGCATTAGGTTTGCACACAGTAGTTTGGTGTAAAATTGAAATGTATAGTCTTGGTAATGTCAAAGCATTGCATGCCCTGAGAAAATAACTTTTTTGTCCAGCTCAGCACAGGCATGAAACCAGTTTTAAAAAACTCAGAATCATGTGGAAAGTTGATTTAAGGTGTTTCCATTAGGTTTCCACACAGTAGTTTGGTGTAAAATTGAAATGTATAGTCTTGGTAATGTCAAAGCATTGCATGCCCTGAGAAAATAACTTTTTTGTCCAGCTCAGCACAGGCATGAAACCAGTTTTAAACAACTCATAATCATGTGGAAAGAAACTTAAGCTGTTAACATTAGGTTTGCACACAGTAGTTTGGTGTAAAATTGAAATGTATACTCTTGGTAATGTCAAAGCATTGCATGCCCTGAGAAAATAACTTTTTTGTCTTGCTCAGCACAGGCATGAAACCAGTTTTAAACAACTCAGAATCATGTGGAAAGTTAACTTAAACTGTTAACATTAGGTTTGCACACAGTAGTTTGGTGTAAAATTGAAGTCTATACTATTGGTAATGTCAAAGCATGCATGTCCTGAGAAAACAACTTTTTTGTCTTGCTGAACAGAGGCATGAAATCAGTTTTTAAGAACTCAGAGTCATGTTGAAAGTTAACTTAAGGTGTTTCCATTAGGTTTCCACACAGTAGTTTGGTGTAAAATTGAAATGTATACTATTGGTAATGTCAAAGCATTGTATGCCCTGAGAAAACAACTTTTTTGTCTTGCTCAATAGAAGCATGAATCAGGTTTTAAACAACTCGTAATCATGTGAGAAGTTGATTTAAGGTGTTTGCATTAGGTTTGCACACAGTAGTTTGGTGTAAAATTGAAATATATAGTCTTGGTGATGTCAAAGCATTGCATGCCCTGAGAAAATAACTTTTTTGTCTTGCTCAGCACAGGCATGAAAGCAGTTCTAAACAACTCAGAATCATGTGGAAAGTTAACTTAAACTGTTAACATTAGGTTTGCACCCAGTAGTTTGGTGTAAAATTGAAATGTATACTATTGGTAATGTCAAAGCGTTGTATGCCCTGAGAAAACAACTTTTTTGTCTTGCTCTGCAGAAGCATGAAACCAGTTTTGAACATCTCATAATCATGTGGAAAGTTAACTTAAACTGTTAACATTAGGTTTGCACACAGTAGTTTGGTGTAAAATTGAAATGTATACTATTGGTAATGACAAAGCATTGTATGCCCTGAGAAAACAACTTTTTTGTCTTGCTCAACAGAAGCATGAAACAGGTGTTAAACAACTCAGAATCATGTGGGAAGTTGATTTAAGGTGTTTGCATTAGGTTTGCACACAGTAGTTTGGTGTAAAATTGAAATGTATACTCTCGGAAATGTCAAAGCATTGCATGCCCTGAGAAAATAACTTTTTTGTCTTGCTCAGCACAGGGTTGAAACCAGTTTTAAACAACTCAGAATCATGTGGAAAGTTAACTTAAACTGTTAACATTAGGTTTGCACACAGTAGTTTGGTGTAAAATTGAAGTCTATAATATTGGTAATGTCAAAGCATTGTATGCCCTGAGAAAACAACTTTTTTGTCTTGCTCAACAGAAGCATGAAACAGGTTTTAAACAACTCAGAATCATGTGAGAAGTTGATTTAAGGTGTTTGCATTAGGTTTGCACACAGTAGTTTGGTGTAAAATTGAAATGTATAGTCTTGGTAATGTCAAAGCATTGCATGCCCTGAGAAAATAACTTTTTTGTCCAGCTCAGCACAGGCATGAAACCAGTTTTAAAAAACTCAGAATCATGTGGAAAGTTGATTTAAGGTGTTTCCATTAGGTTTCCACACAGTAGTTTGGTGTAAAATTGAAATGTATAGTCTTGGTAATGTCAAAGCATTGCATGCCCTGAGAAAATAACTTTTTTGTCTTGCTCAGCACAGGCATGAAACCAGTTTTAAACAACTCAGAATCATGTGGAAAGTTAACTTAAACTGTTAACATTAGGTTTGCACACAGTAGTTTGGTGTAAAATTCAAGTGTATACTATTGGTAATGACAAAGCTTGCATGTCCTGAGAAAACAACTTTTTTGTCTTGCTCAACAGAGGCATGAAATCAGTTTTTAAGAACTCAGAATCATGTGGAAAGTTAACTTAAGGTGTTTCCATTAGGTTTACAGACAGTAGTTTGGTGTAAAATTGAAATGTATACTATTGGTAATGTCAAAGCATTGTATGCCCTGAGAAAACAACTTTGTTTCTTGCTCAACAGAAGCATGAAACAGGTTTTAAACAACTCGTAATCATGTGAGAAGTTGATTTAAGGTGTTTGCATTAGGTTTGCACACAGTAGTTTGGTGTAAAATTGAAATATATAGTCTTGGTGATGTCAAAGCATTGCATGCCCTGAGAAAATAACTTTTTTGTCTTGCTCAGCACAGGCATGAAAGCAGTTCTAAACAACTCAGAATCATGTGGAAAGTTAACTTAAACTGTTAACATTAGGTTTGCACCCAGTAGTTTGGTGTAAAATTGAAATGTATACTATTGGTAATGTCAAAGCGTTGTATGCCCTGAGAAAACAACTTTTTTGTCTTGCTCTGCAGAAGCATGAAACCAGTTTTGAACATCTCATAATCATGTGGAAAGTTAACTTAAACTGTTAACATTAGGTTTGCACACAGTAGTTTGGTGTAAAATTGAAATGTATACTATTGGTAATGACAAAGCATTGTATGCCCTGAGAAAACAACTTTTTTGTCTTGCTCAACAGAAGCATCAAACAGGTGTTAAACAACTCAGAATCATGTGGGAAGTTGATTTAAGGTGTTTGCATTAGGTTTGCACACAGTAGTTTGGTGTAAAATTGAAATGTATACTCTCGGAAATGTCAAAGCATTGCATGCCCTGAGAAAATAACTTTTTTGTCTTGCTCAGCACAGGGTTGAAACCAGTTTTAAACAACTCAGAATCATGTGGAAAGTTAACTTAAACTGTTAACATTAGGTTTGCACACAGTAGTTTGGTGTAAAATTGAAGTCTATAATATTGGTAATGTCAAAGCATTGTATGCCCTGAGAAAACAACTTTTTTGTCTTGCTCAACAGAAGCATGAAACAGGTTTTAAACAACTCAGAATCATGTGAGAAGTTGATTTAAGGTGTTTGCATTAGGTTTGCACACAGTAGTTTGGTGTAAAATTGAAATGTATAGTCTTGGTAATGTCAAAGCATTGCATGCCCTGAGAAAATAACTTTTTTGTCCAGCTCAGCACAGGCATGAAAGCAGTTCTAAACAACTCAGAATCATGTGGAAAGTTAACTTAAACTGTTAACATTAGGTTTGCACCCAGTAGTTTGGTGTAAAATTGAAATGTATACTATTGGTAATGTCAAAGCGTTGTATGCCCTGAGAAAACAACTTTTTTGTCTTGCTCTGCAGAAGCATGAAACCAGTTTTGAACATCTCATAATCATGTGGAAAGTTAACTTAAACTGTTAACATTAGGTTTGCACACAGTAGTTTGGTGTAAAATTGAAATGTATACTATTGGTAATGACAAAGCATTGTATGCCCTGAGAAAACAACTTTTTTGTCTTGCTCAACAGAAGCATGAAACAGGTGTTAAACAACTCAGAATCATGTGGGAAGTTGATTTAAGGTGTTTGCATTAGGTTTGCACACAGTAGTTTGGTGTAAAATTGAAATGTATACTCTCGGAAATGTCAAAGCATTGCATGCCCTGAGAAAATAACTTTTTTGTCTTGCTCAGCACAGGGTTGAAACCAGTTTTAAACAACTCAGAATCATGTGGAAAGTTAACTTAAACTGTTAACATTAGGTTTGCACACAGTAGTTTGGTGTAAAATTGAAGTCTATAATATTGGTAATGTCAAAGCATTGTATGCCCTGAGAAAACAACTTTTTTGTCTTGCTCAACAGAAGCATGAAACAGGTTTTAAACAAGTCAGAATCATGTGAGAAGTTGATTTAAGGTGTTTGCATTAGGTTTGCACACAGTAGTTTGGTGTAAAATTGAAATGTATAGTCTTGGTAATGTCAAAGCATTGCATGCCCTGAGAAAATAACTTTTTTGTCCAGCTCAGCACAGGCATGAAACCAGTTTTAAAAAACTCAGAATCATGTGGAAAGTTGATTTAAGGTGTTTCCATTAGGTTTCCACACAGTAGTTTGGTGTAAAATTGAAATGTATAGTCTTGGTAATGTCAAAGCATTGCATGCCCTGAGAAAATAACTTTTTTGTCCAGCTCAGCACAGGCATGAAACCAGTTTTAAACAACTCATAATCATGTGGAAAGAAACTTAAACTGTTAACATTAGGTTTGCACACAGTAGTTTGGTGTAAAATTGAAATGTATACTCTTGGTAATGTCAAAGCATTGCATGCCCTGAGAAAATAACTTTTTTGTCTTGCTCAGCACAGGCATGAAACCAGTTTTAAACAACTCAGAATCATGTGGAAAGTTAACTTAAACTGTTAACATTAGGTTTGCACACAGTAGTTTGGTGTAAAATTGAAGTGTATACTATTGGTAATGTCAAAGCATGCATGTCCTGAGAAAACAACTTTTTTGCCTTGCTGAACAGAGGCATGAAATCAGTTTTTAAGAACTCAGAGTCATGTTGAAAGTTAACTTAAGCTGTTTCCATTAGGTTTCCACACAGTAGTTTGGTGTAAAATTGAAATGTATACTATTGGTAATGTCAAAGCATTGTATGCCCTGAGAAAACAACTTTTTTGTCTTGCTCAACAGAAGCATGAAACAGGTTTTAAACAACTCAGAATCATGTGAGAAGTTGATTTAAGGTGTTTGCATTAGGTTTGCACACAGTAGTTTGGTGTAAAATTGAAATGTATACTCTTGGTAATGTCAAAGCATTGCGTTCCCTGAGAAAATAACTTTTTTGTCTTGCTCAGCACAGGCATGAAAGCAGTTTTAAACAACTCAGAATCATGTGGAAAGTTAACTTAAACTGTTAACATTAGGTTTGCACCCAGTAGTTTGGTGTAAAATTGAAATGTATACTATTGGTAATGTCAAAGCGTTGTATGCCCTGAGAAAACAACTTTTTTGTCTTGCTCTGCAGAAGCATGAAACCATTTTTGAACATCTCATAATCATGTGGAAAGTTAACTTAAACTGTTAACATTAGGTTTGCACACAGTAGTTTGGTGTAAAATTGAAATGTATACTATTGGTAATGACAAAGCATTGTATGCCCTGAGAAAACAACTTTTTTGTCTTGCTCAACAGAAGCATGAAACAGGTGTTAAACAACTCAGAATCATGTGGGAAGTTGATTTAAGGTGTTTGCATTAGGTTTGCACACAGTAGTTTGGTGTAAAATTGAAATGTATACTCTTGGTAATGTCAAAGCGTTGTATGCCCAGAGAAAACAACTTTTTTGTCTTACTCTGCAGAAGCATGAAAACAGTTTTAAACATCTCATAATCATGTGGAAAGAAACTTAAACTGTTAACATTAGGTTTGCACACAGTAGTTTGGTGTAAAATTGAAATGTATACTCTTGGTAATGTCAAAGCATTGCATGCCCTGAGAAAATAACTTTTTTGTCTTGCTCAGCACAGGCATGAAACCAGTTTTAAACAACTCAGAATCATGTGGAAAGTTAACTTAAACTGTTAACATTAGGTTTGCACACAGTAGTTTGGTGTAAAATTGAAGTCTATAATATTGGTAATGTCAAAGCATGCATGTCCTGAGAAAACAACTTTTTTGTCTTGCTCAACAGAGGCATGAAACAGGTTTTAAACAACTCAGAATCATGTGGAAAGTTAACTTAAACTGTTAACATTAGGTTTGCACACAGTAGTTTGGTGTAAAATTGAAGTGTATATTATTGGTAATGTCAAAGCATGCATGTCCTGAGAAAACAACTTTTTTGTCTTGCTCAACAGAGGCATGAAATCAGTTTTTAAGAACTCAGAATCATGTGGAAAGTTAACTTAAACTGTTAACATTAGGTTTACACACAGTAGTTTGGTGTAAAATTGAAATGTATACTATTGGTAATGTCAAAGCATTGTATGCCCTGAGAAAACAACTTTTTTGTCTTGCTCAACAGAAGCATGAAACAGGTTTTAAACAACTCAGAATCATGTGAGAAGTTGATTTAAGGTGTTTGTATTAGGTTTGCACACAGTAGTTTGGTGTAAAATTGAAATGTATACTCTTGGTAATGTCAAAGAATTGCATTCCCTGAGAAAACAACTTTTTTGTCTTGCTCTGCAGAAGCATGAAACCAGTTTTAAACATCTCACAATCATGTGGAAAGTTATCTTAAACTGTTAACATTACGTTTGCACACAGTAGTTTGGTGTAAAATTGAAATGTATACTCTTGGTAATGTCAAAGCATTGCATGCCCTGAGAAAATAACTTTTTTGTCTTGCTCAGCACAGGCATGAAACCAGTTTTAAACAACTCAGAATCATGTGGAAAGTTAACTTAAACTGTTAACATTAGGTTTGCACACAGTAGTGTGGTGTAAAATTGAAGTGTATACTATTGGTAATGACAAAGCATGCATGTCCTGAGAAAACAACTTTTTTGTCTTGCTCAACAGAGGCATGAAATCAGTTTTTAAGAACTCAGAATCATGTGGAAAGTTAACTTAAGGTGTTTCCATTTGGTTTACACACAGTAGTTTGGTGTAAAATTGAAATGTATACTATTGGTAATGTCAAAGCATTGTATGCCCTGAGAAAACAACTTTGATTCTTGCTCAACAGAAGCATGAAACAGGTTTTAAACAACTCGTAATCATCTGAGAAGTTGATTTAAGGTATTTGCATTAGGTTTGCACACAGTAGTTTGGTGTAAAATTGAAATATATAGTCTTGGTGATGTCAAAGCATTGCATGCCCTGAGAAAATAACTTTTTTGTCTTGCTCAGCACAGGCATGAAAGCAGTTTTAAACAACTCAGAATCATGTGGAAAGTTAACTTAAACTGTTAACATTAGGTTTGCACCCAGTAGTTTGGTGTAAAATTGAAATGTATACTATTGGTAATGTCAAAGCGTTGTATGCCCTGAGAAAACAACTTATTTGTCTTGCTCTGCAGAATCATGAAACCAGTTTTGAACATCTCATAATCATGTGGAAAGTTAACTTAAACTGTTAACATTAGGTTTGCACACAGTAGTTTGGTGTAAAATTGAAATGTATACTCTTGGCAATGTCAAAGCATTGCGTTCCCTGAGAAAATAACTTTTTTGTCTAGCTCAGCACAGGCATGAAACCAGTTTTAAACAACTCAGAATCAAGTGGAAAGTTGATTTAAGGTGTTTCCATTAGGTTTCCACACAGTAGTTTGGTGTAAGATTGAAATGTATACTCTTGGTAATGTCAAAGCGTTGTATGCCCTGAGAAAACAACTTTTTTGTCTTGCTCAACAGAAGCATGAAACAGGTTTTAAACAACTCAGAATCATGTGGGAAGTTGATTTAAGGAGTTTGCATTAGGTTTGCACACAGTAGTTTGGTGTAAAATTGAACTATATACTCTTGGTAATGTCAAAGCATTGCATGTTCTGAGAAAATAACTTTTTTGTCTTGCTCAGCACAGGCATGAAACCAGTTTTAAACAACTCAGAATCATGTGGAAAGTTAACTTAAACTGTTAACATTAGGTTTGCACACAGTAGTTTGGTGTAAAATTGAAGTGTATACTATTGGTAATGTCAAAGCATGCATGTCCTGAGAAAACAACTTTTTTGTCTTGCTCAACAGAGGCATGAAATCAGTTTTTAAGAACTCAGAGTCATGTTGAAAGTTAACTTAAGGTGTTTCCATTAGGTTTCCACACAGTAGTTTGGTGTAAAATTGAAATGTATACTATTGGTAATGTCAAAGCATTGTATGCCCTGAGAAAACAACTTTTTTGTCTTGCTCAACAGAAGCATGAAACAGGTTTTAAACAACTCAGAATCATGTGAGAAGTTGATTTAAGGTGTTTGCATTAGGTTTGCACACAGTAGTTTGGTGTAAAATTGAAATGTATACTCTTGGTAATGTCAAAGCATTGCGTTCCCTGAGAAAATAACTTTTTTGTCTTGCTCAGCACAGGCATGAAAGCAGTTTTAAACAACTCAGAATCATGTGGAAAGTTAACTTAAACTGTTAACATTAGGTTTGCACCCAGTAGTTTGGTGTAAAATTGAAATGTATACTATTGGTAATGTCAAAGCGTTGTATGCCCTGAGAAAACAACTTTTTTGTCTTGCTCTGCAGAAGCATGAAACCATTTTTGAACATCTCATAATCATGTGGAAAGTTAACTTAAACTGTTAACATTAGGTTTGCACACAGTAGTTTGGTGTAAAATTGAAATGTATACTATTGGTAATGACAAAGCATTGTATGCCCTGAGAAAACAACTTTTTTGTCTTGCTCAACAGAAGCATGAAACAGGTGTTAAACAACTCAGAATCATGTGGGAAGTTGATTTAAGGTGTTTGCATTAGGTTTGCACGCAATAGTTTGGTGTAAAATTGAAATGTATACTCTCGGAAATGTCAAAGCATTGCATGCCCTGAGAAAATAACTTTTTTGTCTTGCTCAGCACAGGGTTGAAACCAGTTTTAAACAACTCAGAATCATGTGGAAAGTTAACTTAAACTGTTAACATTAGGTTTGCACACAGTAGTTTGGTGTAAAATTGAAGTCTATAATATTGGTAATGTCAAAGCATGCATGTCCTGAGAAAACAACTTTTTTGTCTTGCTCAACAGAGGCATGAAACAGGTTTTAAACAACTCAGAATCATGTGGAAAGTTAACTTAAACTGTTAACATTAGGTTTGCACACAGTAGTTTGGTGTAAAATTGAAGTGTATATTACTGGTAATGTCAAAGCATGCATGTCCTGAGAAAACAACTTTTTTGTCTTGCTCAACAGAGGCATCAAATCAGTTTTTAAGAACTCAGAATCATGTGGAAAGTTAACTTAAACTGTTAACATTAGGTTTGCACACAGTAGTTTGGTGTAAAATTGAAATGTATACTCTTGGTAATGTCAAAGCATTGCATGCCCTGAGAAAACAACTTTTTTCTCTTGCTCTGCAGAAGCATGAAACCAGTTTTAAACAACTCATAATCATGTGGAAAGAAACTTAAACTGTTAACATTAGGTTTGCACAGAGTAGTTTGGTGTAAAATTGAAATGTATACTCTTGGTAATGTCAAAGCATTGCATGCCCTGAGAAAATAACTTTTTTGTCTTGCTCAGCACAGGCATGAAACCAGTTTTAAACAACTCAGAATCATGTGGAAAGTTAACTTAAACTGTTAACATTAGGTTTGCACACAGTAGTTTGGTGTAAAATTGAAGTGTATACTATTGGTAATGTCAAAGCATGCATGTCCTGAGAAAACAACTTTTTTGTCTTGCTGAACAGAGGCATGAAATCAGATTTTAAGAACTCAGAGTCATGTTGAAAGTTAACTTAAGGTGTTTCCATTAGGTTTCCACACAGTAGTTTGGTGTAAAATTGAAATGTATACTATTGGTAATGTCAAAGCATTGTATGCCCTGAGAAAACAACTTTTTTGTCTTGCTCAACAGAAGCATGAAACAGGTTTTAAAGAACTCGTAATCATGTGAGAAGTTGATTTAAGGTGTTTGCATTAGGTTTGCACACAGTAGTTTGGTGTAAAATTGAAATATATAGTCTTGGTGATGTCAAAGCATTGCATGCCCTGAGAAAATAACTTTTTTGTCTTGCTCAGCACAGGCATGAAAGCAGTTCTAAACAACTCAGAATCATGTGGAAAGTTAACTTAAACTGTTAACATTAGGTTTGCACCCAGTAGTTTGGTGTAAAATTGAAATGTATACTATTGGTAATGTCAAAGCGTTGTATGCCCTGAGAAAACAACTTTTTTGTCTTGCTCTGCAGAAGCATGAAACCAGTTTTGAACATCTCATAATCATGTGGAAAGTTAACTTAAACTGTTAACATTAGGTTTGCACACAGTAGTTTGGTGTAAAATTGAAATGTATACTATTGGTAATGACAAAGCATTGTATGCCCTGAGAAAACAACTTTTTTGTCTTGCTCAACAGAAGCATGAAACAGGTGTTAAACAACTCAGAATCATGTGGGAAGTTGATTTAAGGTGTTTGCATTAGGTTTGCACACAGTAGTTTGGTGTAAAATTGAAATGTATACTCTTGGAAATGTCAAAGCATTGCATGCCCTGAGAAAATAACTTTTTTGTCTTGCTCAGCACAGGGTTGAAACCAGTTTTAAACAACTCAGAATCATGTGGAAAGTTAACTTAAACTGTTAACATTAGGTTTGCACACAGTAGTTTGGTGTAAAATTGAAGTCTATAATATTAGTAATGTCAAAGCATTGTATGCCCTGAGAAAACAACTTTTTTGTCTTGCTCAACAGAAGCATGAAACAGGTTTTAAACAACTCACAATCATGTGAGAAGTTGATTTAAGGTGTTTGCATTAGGTTTGCACACAGTAGTTTGGTGTAAAATTGAAATGTATAGTCTTGGTAATGTCAAAGCATTGCATGCCCTGAGAAAATAACTTTTTTGTCCAGCTCAGCACAGGCATGAAACCAGTTTTAAAAAACTCAGAATCATGTGGAAAGTTGATTTAAGGTGTTTCCATTAGGTTTCCACACAGTAGTTTGGTGTAAAATTGAAATGTATAGTCTAGGTAATGTCAAAGCATTGCATGCCCTGAGAAAATAACTTTTTTGTCCAGCTCAGCACAGGCATGAAACCAGTTTTAAACAACTCATAATCATGTGGAAAGAAACTTAAACTGTTAACATTAGGTTTGCACACAGTAGTTTGGTGTAAAATTGAAATGTATACTCTTGGTAATGTCAAAGCATTGCATGCCCTGAGAAAATAACTTTTTTGTCTTGCTCAGCACAGGCATGAAACCAGTTTTAAACAACTCAGAATCATGTGGAAAGTTAACTTAAACTGTTAACATTAGGTTTGCACACAGTAGTTTGGTGTAAAATTGAAGTGTATACTATTGGTAATGTCAAAGCATGCATGTCCTGAGAAAACAACTTTTTTGTCTTGCTGAACAGAGGCATGAAAGCAGTTTTTAAGAACTCAGAGTCATGTTGAAAGTTAACTTAAGGTGTTTCCATTAGGTTTCCACACAGTAGTTTGGTGTAAAATTGAAATGTATACTATTGGTAATGTCAAAGCATTGTATGCCCTCAGAAAACAACTTTTTTGTCTTGCTCAACAGAAGCATGAAACAGGTTTTAAACAACTCAGAATCATGTGAGAAGTTGATTTAAGGTGTTTGCATTAGGTTTGCACACAGTAGTTTGGTGTAAAATTGAAATGTATACTCTTGGTAATGTCAAAGCATTGCGTTCCCTGAGAAAATAACTTTTTTGTCCAGCTCAGCACAGGCATGAAACCAGTTTTAAACAACTCAGAATCATGTGGAAAGTTGATTTAAGGTGTTTCCATTAGGTTTCCACACAGTAGTTTGGTGTAAAATTGAAATGTATACTCTTGGTAATGTCAAAGCGTTGTATGCCCTGAGAAAACTTTTTTGTCTTACTCTGCAGAAGCATGAAAACAGTTTTAAACATCTCATAATCATGTGGAAAGAAACTTAAACTGTTAACATTAGGTTTGCACACAGTAGTTTGGTGTAAAATTGAAATGTATACTCTTGGTAATGTCAAAGCATTGCATGCCCTGAGAAAATAACTTTTTTGTCTTGCTCAGCACAGGCATGAAACCAGTTTTAAACAACTCAGAATCATGTGGAAAGTTAACTTAAACTGTTAACATTAGGTTTGCACACAGTAGTTTGGTGTAAAATTGAAGTCTATAATATTGGTAATGTCAAAGCATGCATGTCCTGAGAAAACAACTTTTTTGTCTTGCTCAACAGAGGCATGAAATCAGTTTTTAAGAACTCAGAATCATGTGGAAAGTTAACTTAAACTGTTAACATTAGGTTTACACACAGTAGTTTGGTGTAAAATTGAAATGTATACTATTGGTAATGTCAAAGCATTGTATGCCCTGAGAAAACAACTTTTTTGTCTTGCTCAACAGAAGCATGAAACAGGTTTTAAACAACTCAGAATCATGTGAGAAGTTGATTTAAGGTGTTTGTATTAGGTTTGCACACAGTAGTTTGGTGTAAAATTGAAATGTATACTCTTGGTAATGTCAAAGAATTGCATTCCCTGAGAAAACAACTTTTTTGTCTTGCTCTGCAGAAGCATGAAACCAGTTTTAAACATCTCACAATCATGTGGAAAGTTATCTTAAACTGTTAACATTACGTTTGCACACAGTAGTTTGGTGTAAAATTGAAATGTATACTCTTGGTAATGTCAAAGCATTGCATGCCCTGAGAAAATAACTTTTTTGTCTTGCTCAGCACAGGCATGAAACCAGTTTTAAACAACTCAGAATCATGTGGAAAGTTAACTTAAACTGTTAACATTAGGTTTGCACACAGTAGTGTGGTGTAAAATTGAAGTGTATACTATTGGTAATGACAAAGCATGCATGTCCTGAGAAAACAACTTTTTTGTCTTGCTCAACAGAGGCATGAAATCAGTTTTTAAGAACTCAGAATCATGTGGAAAGTTAACTTGAGGTGTTTCCATTTGGTTTACACACAGTAGTTTGGTGTAAAATTGAAATGTATACTATTGGTAATGTCAAAGCATTGTATGCCCTGAGAAAACAACTTTGATTCTTGCTCAACAGAAGCATGAAACAGGTTTTAAACAACTCGTAATCATGTGAGAAGTTGATTTAAGGTATTTGCATTAGGTTTGCACACAGTAGTTTGGTGTAAAATTGAAATATATACTCTTGGTGATGTCAAAGCATTGCATGCCCTGAGAAAATAACTTTTTTGTCTTGCTCAGCACAGGCATGAAAGCAGTTTTAAACAACTCAGAATCATGTGGAAAGTTAACTTAAACTGTTAACATTAGGTTTGCACCCAGTAGTTTGGTGTAAAATTGAAATGTATACTATTGGTAATGTCAAAGCGTTGTATGCCCTGAGAAAACAACTTATTTGTCTTGCTCTGCAGAAGCATGAAACCAGTTTTGAACATCTCATAATCATGTGGAAAGTTAACTTAAACTGTTAACATTAGGTTTGCACACAGTAGTTTGGTGTAAAATTGAAATGTATACTATTGGTAATGACAAAGCATTGTATGCCCTGAGAAAACAACTTTTTTGTCTTGCTCAACAGAAGCATGAAACAGGTGTTCAACAACTCAGAATCATGTGGGAAGTTGATTTAAGGTGTTTCCATTAGGTTTCCACACAGTAGTTTGGTGTAAAATTGAAATGTATAGTCTTGGTAATGTCAAAGCATTGCATGCCCTGAGAAAATAACTTTTTTGTCCAGCTCAGCACAGGCATGAAACCAGTTTTAAACAACTCATAATCATGTGGAAAGAAACTTAAACTGTTAACATTAGGTTTGCACACAGTAGTTTGGTGTAAAATTGAAATGTATACTTTTGGTAATGTCAAAGCATTGCATGCCCTGAGAAAATAACTTTTTTGTCTTGCTCAGCACAGGCATGAAACCAGTTTTAAACAACTCAGAATCATGTGGAAAGTTAACTTAAACTGTTAACATTAGGTTTGCACACAGTAGTTTGGTGTAAAATTGAAGTGTATACTATTGGTAATGTCAAAGCATGCATGTCCTGAGAAAACAACTTTTTTGTCTTGCTGAACAGAGGCATGAAATCAGTTTTTAAGAACTCAGAGTCATGTTGAAAGTTAACTTAAGGTGTTTCCATTAGGTTTCCACACAGTAGTTTGGTGTAAAATTGAAATGTATACTATTGGTAATGTCAAAGCATTGTATGCCCTGAGAAAACAACTTTTTTGTCTTGCTCAACAGAAGCATGAAACAGGTTTCAAACAACTCAGAATCATGTGAGAAGTTGATTTAAGATGTTTGCATTAGGTTTGCACACAGTAGTTTGGTGTAAAATTGAAATGTATACTCTTGGTAATGTCAAAGCATTGCGTTCCCTGAGAAAATAACTTTTTTGTCTTGCTCAGCACAGGCATGAAAGCAGTTTTAAACAACTCAGAATCATGTGGAAAGTTAACTTAAACTGTTAACATTAGGTTTGCACCCAGTAGTTTGGTGTAAAATTGAAATGTATACTATTGGTAATGTCAAAGCGTTGTATGCCCTGAGAAAACAACTTTTTTGTCTTGCTCTGCAGAAGCATGAAACCATTTTTGAACATCTCATAATCATGTGGAAACTTAACTTAAACTGTTAACATTAGGTTTGCACACAGTAGTTTGGTGTAAAATTGAAATGTATACTATTGGTAATGACAAAGCATTGTATGCCCTGAGAAAACAACTTTTTTGTCTTGCTCAACAGAAGCATGAAACAGGTTTTAAACAACTCAGAATCATGTGGGAAGTTGATTTAAGGAGTTTGCATTAGGTTTGCACACAGTAGTTTGGTGTAAAATTGAACTATATACTCTTGGTAATGTCAAAGCATTGCATGTTCTGAGAAAATAACTTTTTTGTCTTGCTCAGCACAGGCATGAAACCAGTTTTAAACAACTCAGAATCATGTGGAAAGTTAACTTAAACTGTTAACATTAGGTTTGCACACAGTAGTTTGGTGTAAAATTTAAGTGTATACTATTGGTAATGTCAAAGCATGCATGTCCTGAGAAAACAACTTTTTTGTCTTGCTCAACAGAGGCATGAAATCAGTTTTTAAGAACTCAGAGTCATGTTGAAAGTTAACTTAAGGTGTTTCCATTAGGTTTCCACACAGTAGTTTGGTGTAAAATTGAAATGTATACTATTGGTAATGTCAAAGCATTGTATGCCCTGAGAAAACAACTTTTTTGTCTTGCTCAACAGAAGCATGAAACAGGTTTTAAACAACTCAGAATCATGTGAGAAGTTGATTTAAGGTGTTTGCATTAGGTTTGCACACAGTAGTTTGGTGTAAAATTGAAATGTATACTCTTGGTAATGTCAAAGCATTGCGTTCCCTGAGAAAATAACTTTTTTGTCTTGCTCAGCACAGGCATGAAAGCAGTTTTAAACAACTCAGAATCATGTGGAAAGTTAACTTAAACTGTTAACATTAGGTTTGCACCCAGTAGTTTGGTGTAAAATTGAAATGTATACTATTGGTAATGTCAAAGCGTTGTATGCCCTGAGAAAACAACTTTTTTGTCTTGCTCTGCAGAAGCATGAAACCATTTTTGAACATCTCATAATCATGTGGAAAGTTAACTTAAACTGTTAACATTAGGTTTGCACACAGTAGTTTGGTGTAAAATTGAAATGTATACTATTGGTAATGACAAAGCATTGTATGCCCTGAGAAAACAACTTTTTTGTCTTGCTCAACAGAAGCATGAAACAGGTGTTAAACAACTCAGAATCATGTGGGAAGTTGATTTAAGGTGTTTGCATTAGGTTTGCACACAGTAGTTTGGTGTAAAATTGTAATGTATACTCTCGGAAATGTCAAAGCATTGCATGCCCTGAGAAAATAACTTTTTTGTCTTGCTCAGCACAGGGTTGAAACCAGTTTTAAACAACTCAGAATCATGTGGAAAGTTAACTTAAACTGTTAACATTAGGTTTGCACACAGTAGTTTGGTGTAAAATTGAAGTCTATAATATTGGTAATGTCAAAGCATGCATGTCCTGAGAAAACAACTTTTTTGTCTTGCTCAACAGAGGCATGAAACAGGTTTTAAACAACTCAGAATCATGTGGAAAGTTAACTTAAACTGTTAACATTAGGTTTGCACACAGTAGTTTGGTGTAAAATTGAAGTGTATATTATTGGTAATGTCAAAGCATGCATGTCCTGAGAAAACAACTTTTTTGTCTTGCTCAACAGAGGCATGAAATCAGTTTTTAAGAACTCAGAATCATGTGGAAAGTTAACTTAAACTGTTAACATTAGGTTTGCACACAGTAGTTTGGTGTAAAATTGGAATGTATACTCTTGGTAATGTCAAAGCATTGCATGCCCTGAGAAAACAACTTTTTTCTCTTGCTCTGCAGAAGCATGAAACCAGTTTTAAACATCTCACAATCATGTGGAAAGTTATCTTAAACTGTTAACATTAGGTTTGCACACAGTAGTTTGGTGTAAAATTGAAATGTATACTCTTGGTAATGTCAAAGCATTGCATGCCCTGAGAAAATAACTTTTTTGTCTTGCTCAGCACAGGCATGAAACCAGTTTTAAACAACTCAGAATCATGTGGAAAGTTAACTTAAACTGTTACCATTAGGTTTGCACACAGTAGTTTGGTGTAAAATTGAAGTGTATACTATTGGTAATGACAAAGCATGCATGTCCTGAGAAAACAACTTTTTTGTCTTGCTGAACAGAGGCATGAAATCAGTTTTTAAGAACTCAGAGTCATGTTGAAAGTTAACTTAAGGTGTTTCCATTAGGTTTCCACACAGTAGTTTGGTGTAAAATTGAAGTGTATACTATTGGTAATGACAAAGCATGCATGTCCTGAGAAAACAACTTTTTTGTCTTGCTCAACAGAGGCATGAAATCAGTTTTTAAGAACTCAGAATCATGTGGAAAGTTAACTTGAGGTGTTTCCATTTGGTTTACACACAGTAGTTTGGTGTAAAATTGAAATGTATACTATTGGTAATGTCAAAGCATTGTATGCCCTGAGAAAACAACTTTGATTCTTGCTCAACAGAAGCATGAAACAGGTTTTAAACAACTCGTAATCATGTGAGAAGTTGATTTAAGGTATTTGGATTAGGTTTGCACACAGTAGTTTGGTGTAAAATTGAAATATATACTCTTGGTGATGTCAAAGCATTGCATGCCCTGAGAAAATAACTTTTTTGTCTTGCTCAGCACAGGCATGAAAGCAGTTTTAAACAACTCAGAATCATGTGGAAAGTTAACTTAAACTGTTAACATTAGGTTTGCACCCAGTAGTTTGGTGTAAAATTGAAATGTATACTATTGGTAATGTCAAAGCGTTGTATGCCCTGAGAAAACAACTTATTTGTCTTGCTCTGCAGAAGCATGAAACCAGTTTTGAACATCTCATAATCATGTGGAAAGTTAACTTAAACTGTTAACATTAGGTTTGCACACAGTAGTTTGGTGTAAAATTGAAATGTATACTATTGGTAATGACAAAGCATTGTATGCCCTGAGAAAACAACTTTTTTGTCTTGCTCAACAGAAGCATGAAACAGGTGTTCAACAACTCAGAATCATGTGGGAAATTGATTTAAGGTGTTTCCATTAGGTTTCCACACAGTAGTTTGGTGTAAAATTGAAATGTATAGTCTTGGTAATGTCAAAGCATTGCATGCCCTGAGAAAATAACTTTTTTGTCCAGCTCAGCACAGGCATGAAACCAGTTTTAAACAACTCATAATCATGTGGAAAGAAACTTAAACTGTTAACATTAGGTTTGCACACAGTAGTTTGGTGTAAAATTGAAATGTATACTCTTGGTAATGTCAAAGCATTGCATGCCCTGAGAAAATAACTTTTTTGTCTTGCTCAGCACAGGCATGAAACCAGTTTTAAACAACTCAGAATCATGTGGAAAGTTAACTTAAACTGTTAACATTAGGTTTGCACACAGTAGTTTGGTGTAAAATTGAAGTGTATACTATTGGTAATGTCAAAGCATGCATGTCCTGAGAAAACAACTTTTTTGTCTTGCTGAACAGAGGCATGAAATCAGTTTTTAAGAACTCAGAGTCATGTTGAAAGTTAACTTAAGGTGTTTCCATTAGGTTTCCACACAGTAGTTTGGTGTAAAATTGAAATGTATACTATTGGTAATGTCAAAGCATTGTATGCCCTGAGAAAACAACTTTTTTGTCTTGCTCAACAGAAGCATGAAACAGGTTTCAAACAACTCAGAATCATGTGAGAAGTTGATTTAAGATGTTTGCATTAGGTTTGCACACAGTAGTTTGGTGTAAAATTGAAATGTATACTCTTGGTAATGTCAAAGCATTGCGTTCCCTGAGAAAATAACTTTTTTGTCTTGCTCAGCACAGGCATGAAAGCAGTTTTAAACAACTCAGAATCATGTGGAAAGTTAACTTAAACTGTTAACATTAGGTTTGCACCCAGTAGTTTGGTGTAAAATTGAAATGTATACTACTGGTAATGTCAAAGCGTTGTATGCCCTGAGAAAACAACTTTTTTGTCTTGCTCTGCAGAAGCATGAAACCATTTTTGAACATCTCATAATCATGTGGAAAGTTAACTTAAACTGTTAACATTAGGTTTGCACACAGTAGTTTGGTGTAAAATTGAAATGTATACTATTGGTAATGACAAAGCATTGTATGCCCTGAGAAAACAACTTTTTTGTCTTGCTCAACAGAAGCATGAAACAGGTTTTAAACAACTCAGAATCATGTGGGAAGTTGATTTAAGGAGTTTGCATTAGGTTTGCACACAGTAGTTTGGTGTAAAATTGAACTATATACTCTTGGTAATGTCAAAGCATTGCATGTTCTGAGAAAATAACTTTTTTGTCTTGCTCAGCACAGGCATGAAACCAGTTTTAAACAACTCAGAATCATGTGGAAAGTTAACTTAAACTGTTAACATTAGGTTTGCACACAGTAGTTTGGTGTAAAATTGAAGTCTATAATATTGGTAATGTCAAAGCATGCATGTCCTGAGAAAACAACTTTTTTGTCTTGCTCAACAGAGGCATGAAACAGGTTTTAAACAACTCAGAATCATGTGGAAAGTTAACTTAAACTGTTAACATTAGGTTTGCACACAGTAGTTTGGTGTAAAATTGAAGTGTATATTATTGGTAATGTCAAAGCATGCATGTCCTGAGAAAACAACTTTTTTGTCTTGCTGAACAGAGGCATGAAATCAGTTTTTAAGAAC
This sequence comes from Mobula birostris, assembly GCF_030028105.1. Lineage (NCBI taxonomy): Eukaryota > Metazoa > Chordata > Chondrichthyes > Myliobatiformes > Myliobatidae > Mobula > Mobula birostris. Next base: position 274,892 of record NW_027278278.1, read on the forward strand.
TCAGAATCATGTGGAAAGTTAACTTAAACTGTTAACATTAGGTTTGCACACAGTAGTTTGGTGTAAAATTGAAATGTATACTATTGGTAATGACAAAGCATTGTATGCCCTGAGAAAACAACTTTTTTGTCTTGCTCAACAGAAGCATGAAACAGGTGTTCAACAACTCAGAATCATGTGGGAAGTTGATTTAAGGTGTTTCCATTAGGTTTCCACACAGTAGTTTGGTGTAAAATTGAAATGTATAGTCTTGGTAATGTCAAAGCATTGCATGCCCTGAGAAAATAACTTTTTTGTCCAGCTCAGCACAGGCATGAAACCAGTTTTAAACAACTCATAATCATGTGGAAAGAAACTTAAACTGTTAACATTAGGTTTGCACACAGTAGTTTGGTGTAAAATTGAAATGTATACTCTTGGTAATGTCAAAGCATTGCATGCCCTGAGAAAATAACTTTTTTGTCTTGCTCAGCACAGGCATGAAACCAGTTTTAAACAACTCAGAATCATGTGGAAAGTTAACTTAAACTGTTAACATTAGGTTTGCACACAGTAGTTTGGTGTAAAATTGAAGTGTATACTATTGGTAATGTCAAAGCATGCATGTCCTGAGAAAACAACTTCTTTGTCTTGCTGAACAGAGGCATGAAATCAGTTTTTAAGAACTCAGAGTCATGTTGAAAGTTAACTTAAGGTGTTTCCATTAGGTTTCCACACAGTAGTTTGGTGTAAAATTGAAATGTATACTATTGGTAATGTCAAAGCATTGTATGCCCTGAGAAAACAACTTTTTTGTCTTGCTCAACAGAAGCATGAAACAGGTTTCAAACAACTCAGAATCATGTGAGAAGTTGATTTAAGATGTTTGCATTAGGTTTGCACACAGTAGTTTGGTGTAAAATTGAAATGTATACTCTTGGTAATGTCAAAGCATTGCGTTCCCTGAGAAAATAACTTTTTTGTCTTGCTCAGCACAGGCATGAAAGCAGTTTTAAACAACTCAGAATCATGTGGAAAGTTAACTTAAACTGTTAACATTAGGTTTGCACCCAGTAGTTTGGTGTAAAATTGAAATGTATACTATTGGTAATGTCAAAGCGTTGTATGCCCTGAGAAAACAACTTTTTTGTCTTGCTCTGCAGAAGCATGAAACCATTTTTGAACATCTCATAATCATGTGGAAAGTTAACTTAAACTGTTAACATTAGGTTTGCACACAGTAGTTTGGTGTAAAATTGAAATGTATACTATTGGTAATGACAAAGCATTGTATGCCCTGAGAAAACAACTTTTTTGTCTTGCTCAACAGAAGCATGAAACAGGTTTTAAACAACTCAGAATCATGTGGGAAGTTGATTTAAGGAGTTTGCATTAGGTTTGCACACAGTAGTTTGGTGTAAAATTGAACTATATACTCTTGGTAATGTCAAAGCATTGCATGTTCTGAGAAAATAACTTTTTTGTCTTGCTCAGCACAGGCATGAAACCAGTTTTAAACAACTCAGAATCATGTGGAAAGTTAACTTAAACTGTTAACATTAGGTTTGCACACAGTAGTTTGGTGTAAAATTGAAGTGTATACTATTGGTAATGTCAAAGCATGCATGTCCTGAGAAAACAACTTTTTTGTCTTGCTCAACAGAGGCATGAAATCAGTTTTTAAGAACTCAGAGTCATGTTGAAAGTTAACTTAAGGTGTTTCCATTAGGTTTCCACACAGTAGTTTGGTGTAAAATTGAAATGTATACTCTTGGTAATGTCAAAGCATTGTATGCCCTGAGAAAACAACTTTTTTGTCTTGCTCAGCACAGGCATGAAAGCAGTTTTAAACAACTCAGAATCATGTGGAAAGTTAACTTAAACTGTTAACATTAGGTTTGCACCCAGTAGTTTGGTGTAAAATTGAAATGTATACTATTGGTAATGTCAAAGCGTTGTATGCCCTGAGAAAACAACTTTTTTGTCTTGCTCTGCAGAAGCATGAAACCATTTTTGAACATCTCATAATCATGTGGAAAGTTAACTTAAACTGTTAACATTAGGTTTGCACACAGTAGTTTGGTGTAAAATTGAAATGTATACTATTGGTAATGACAAAGCATTGTATGCCCTGAGAAAACAACTTTTTTGTCTTGCTCAACAGAAGCATGAAACAGGTGTTAAACAACTCAGAATCATGTGGGAAGTTGATTTAAGGTGTTTGCATTAGGTTTGCACGCAGTAGTTTGGTGTAAAATTGAAATGTATACTCTCGGAAATGTCAAAGCATTGCATGCCCTGAGAAAATAACTTTTTTGTCTTGCTCAGCACAGGGTTGAAACCAGTTTTAAACAACTCAGAATCATGTGGAAAGTTAACTTAAACTGTTAACATTAGGTTTGCACACAGTAGTTTGGTGTAAAATTGAAGTCTATAATATTGGTAATGTCAAAGCATGCATGTCCTGAGAAAACAACTTTTTTGTCTTGCTCAACAGAGGCATGAAACAGGTTTTAAACAACTCAGAATCATGTGGAAAGTTAACTTAAACTGTTAGCATTAGGTTTGCACACAGTAGTTTGGTGTAAAATTGAAGTGTATATTATTGGTAATGTCAAAGCATGCATGTCCTGAGAAAACAACTTTTTTGTCTTGCTCAACAGAGGCATGAAATCAGTTTTTAAGAACTCAGAATCATGTGGAAAGTTAACTTAAACTGTTAACATTAGGTTTGCACACAGTAGTTTGGTGTAAAATTGAAATGTATACTCTTGGTAATGTCAAAGCATTGCATGCCCTGAGAAAACAACTTTTTTCGCTTGCTCTGCAGAAGCATGAAACCAGTTTTAAACATCTCACAATCATGTGGAAAGTTATCTTAAACTGTTAACATTAGGTTTGCACACAGTAGTTTGGTGTAAAATTGAAATGTATACTCTTGGTAATGTCAAAGCATTGCATGCCCTGAGAAAATAACTTTTTTGTCTTGCTCAGCACAGGCATGAAACCAGTTTTAAACAACTCAGAATCATGTGGAAAGTTAACTTAAACTGTTACCATTAGGTTTGCACACAGTAGTTTGGTGTAAAATTGAAGTGTATACTATTGGTAATGACAAAGCATGCATGTCCTGAGAAAACAACTTTTTTGTCTTGCTGAACAGAGGCATGAAATCAGTTTTTAAGAACTCAGAGTCATGTTGAAAGTTAACTTAAGGTGTTTCCATTAGGTTTCCACACAGTAGTTTGGTGTAAAATTGAAATGTATACTATTGGTAATGTCAAAGCATTGTATGCCCTGAGAAAACAACTTTTTTGTCTTGCTCAACAGAAGCATGAAACAGGTTTTAAACAACTCGTAATCATGTGAGAAGTTGATTTAAGGTGTTTGCATTAGGTTTGCACACAGTAGTTTGGTGTAAAATTGAAATATATAGTCTTGGTGATGTCAAAGCATTGCATGCCCTGAGAAAATAACTTTTTTGTCTTGCTCAGCACAGGCATGAAAGCAGTTCTAAACAACTCAGAATCATGTGGAAAGTTAACTTAAACTGTTAACATTAGGTTTGCACCCAGTAGTTTGGTGTAAAATTGAAATGTATACTATTGGTAATGTCAAAGCGTTGTATGCCCTGAGAAAACAACTTTTTTGTCTTGCTCTGCAGAAGCATGAAACCAGTTTTGAACATCTCATAATCATGTGGAAAGTTAACTTAAACTGTTAACATTAGGTTTGCACACAGTAGTTTGGTGTAAAATTGAAATGTATACTATTGGTAATGACAAAGCATTGTATGCCCTGAGAAAACAACTTTTTTGTCTTGCTCAACAGAAGCATGAAACAGGTGTTAAACAACTCAGAATCATGTGGGAAGTTGATTTAAGGTGTTTGCATTAGGTTTGCACACAGTAGTTTGGTGTAAAATTGAAATGTATACTCTCGGAAATGTCAAAGCATTGCATGCCCTGAGAAAATAACTTTTTTGTCTTGCTCAGCACAGGGTTGAAACCAGTTTTAAACAACTCAGAATCATGTGGAAAGTTAACTTAAACTGTTAACATTAGGTTTGCACACAGTAGTTTGGTGTAAAATTGAAGTCTATAATATTGGTAATGTCAAAGCATTGTATGCCCTGAGAAAACAACTTTTTTGTCTTGCTCAACAGAAGCATGAAACAGGTTTTAAACAACTCAGAATCATGTGAGAAGTTGATTTAAGGTGTTTGCATTAGGTTTGCACACAGTAGTTTGGTGTAAAATTGAAATGTATAGTCTTGGTAATGTCAAAGCATTGCATGCCCTGAGAAAATAACTTTTTTGTCCAGCTCAGCACAGGCATGAAACCAGTTTTAAAAAACTCAGAATCATGTGGAAAGTTGATTTAAGGTGTTTCCATTAGGTTTCCACACAGTAGTTTGGTGTAAAATTGAAATGTATAGTCTTGGTAATGTCAAAGCATTGCATGCCCTGAGAAAATAACTTTTTTGTCCAGCTCAGCACAGGCATGAAACCAGTTTTAAACAACTCATAATCATGTGGAAAGTTAACTTAAACTGTTAACATTAGGTTTGCACACAGTAGTTTGGTGTAAAATTGAAGTGTATACTATTGGTAATGTCAAAGCATGCATGTCCTGAGAAAACAACTTTTTTGTCTTGCTGAACAGAGGCATGAAATCAGTTTTTAAGAACTCAGAGTCATGTTGAAAGTTAACTTAAGGTGTTTCCATTAGGTTTCCACACAGTAGTTTGGTGTAAAATTGAAATGTATACTATTGGTAATGTCAAAGCATTGTATGCCCTGAGAAAACAACTTTTTTGTCTTGCTCAACAGAAGCATGAAACAGGTTTTAAACAACTCAGAATCATGTGAGAAGTTGATTTAAGGTGTTTGCATTAGGTTTGCACACAGTAGTTTGGTGTAAAATTGAAATGTATACTCTTGGTAATGTCAAAGCATTGCGTTCCCTGAGAAAATAACTTTTTTGTCTTGCTCAGCACAGGCATGAAAGCAGTTTTAAACAACTCAGAATCATGTGGAAAGTTAACTTAAACTGTTAACATTAGGTTTGCACCCAGTAGTTTGGTGTAAAATTGAAATGTATACTATTGGTAATGTCAAAGCGTTCTATGCCCTGAGAAAACAACTTTTTTGTCTTGCTCTGCAGAAGCATGAAACCATTTTTGAACATCTCATAATCATGTGGAAAGTTAACTTAAACTGTTAACATTAGGTTTGCACACAGTAGTTTGGTGTAAAATTGAAATGTATACTATTGGTAATGACAAAGCATTGTATGCCCTGAGAAAACAACTTTTTTGTCTTGCTCAACAGAAGCATGAAACAGGTGTTAAACAACTCAGAATCATGTGGGAAGTTGATTTAAGGTGTTTGCATTAGGTTTGCACACAGTAGTTTGGTGTAAAATTGAAATGTATACTCTCGGAAATGTCAAAGCATTGCATGCCCTGAGAAAATAACTTTTTTGTCTTGCTCAGCACAGGGTTGAAACCAGTTTTAAACAACTCAGAATCATGTGGAAAGTTAACTTAAACTGTTAACATTAGGTTTGCACACAGTAGTTTGGTGTAAAATTGAAGTCTATAATATTGGTAATGTCAAAGCATGCATGTCCTGAGAAAACAACTTTTTTGTCTTGCTCAACAGAGGCATGAAACAGGTTTTAAACAACTCAGAATCATGTGGAAAGTTGATTTAAGGTGTTTCCATTAGGTTTCCACACAGTAGTTTGGTGTAAAATTGAAATGTATACTATTGGTAATGTCAAAGCATTGTATGCCCTGAGAAAACAACTTTTTTGTCTTGCTCAACAGAAGCATGAAACAGGTTTTAAACAACTCGTAATCATGTGAGAAGTTGATTTAAGGTGTTTGCATTAGGTTTGCACACAGTAGTTTGGTGTAAAATTGAAATATATAGTCTTGGTGATGTCAAAGCATTGCATGCCCTGAGAAAATAACTTTTTTGTCTTGCTCAGCACAGGCATGAAAGCAGTTCTAAACAACTCAGAATCATGTGGAAAGTTAACTTAAACTGTTAACATTAGGTTTGCACCCAGTAGTTTGGTGTAAAATTGAAATGTATACTATTGGTAATGGCAAAGCGTTGTATGCCCTGAGAAAACAACTTTTTTGTCTTGCTCTGCAGAAGCATCAAACCAGTTTTGAACATCTCATAATCATGTGGAAAGTTAACTTAAACTGTTAACATTAGGTTTGCACACAGTAGTTTGGTGTAAAATTGAAATGTATACTATTGGTAATGACAAAGCATTGTATGCCCTGAGAAAACAACTTTTTTGTCTTGCTCAACAGAAGCATGAAACAGGTGTTAAACAACTCAGAATCATGTGGGAAGTTGATTTAAGGTGTTTGCATTAGGTTTGCACACAGTAGTTTGGTGTAAAATTGAAATGTATACTCTCGGAAATGTCAAAGCATTGCATGCCCTGAGAAAATAACTTTTTTGTCTTGCTCAGCACAGGGTTGAAACCAGTTTTAAACAACTCAGAATCATGTGGAAAGTTAACTTAAACTGTTAACATTAGGTTTGCACACAGTAGTTTGGTGTAAAATTGAAGTCTATAATATTGGTAATGTCAAAGCATTGTATGCCCTGAGAAAACAACTTTTTTGTCTTGCTCAACAGAAGCATGAAACAGGTTTTAAACAACTCAGAATCATGTGAGAAGTTGATTTAAGGTGTTTGCATTAGGTTTGCACACAGTAGTTTGGTGTAAAATTGAAATGTATAGTCTTGGTAATGTCAAAGCATTGCATGCCCTGAGAAAATAACTTTTTTGTCCAGCTCAGCACAGGCATGAAACCAGTTTTAAAAAACTCAGAATCATGTGGAAAGTGGATTTAAGGTGTTTCCATTAGGTTTCCACACAGTAGTTTGGTGTAAAATTGAAATGTATAGTCTTGGTAATGTCAAAGCGTTGCATGCCCTGAGAAAATAACTTTTTTGTCCAGCTCAGCACAGGCATGAAACCAGTTTTAAACAACTCATAATCATGTGGAAAGAAACTTAAACTGTTAACATTAGGTTTGCACACAGTAGTTTGGTGTAAAATTGAAATGTATACTCTTGGTAATGTCAAAGCATTGCATGCCCTGAGAAAATAACTTTTTTGTCTTGCTCAGCACAGGCATGAAACCAGTTTTAAACAACTCAGAATCATGTGGAAAGTTAACTTAAACTGTTAACATTAGGTTTGCACACAGTAGTTTGGTGTAAAATTGAAGTGTATACTATTGGTAATGTCAAAGCATGCATGTCCTGAGAAAACAACTTTTTTGTCTTGCTGAACAGAGGCATGAAATCAGTTTTTAAGAACTCAGAGTCATGTTGAAAGTTAACTTAAGGTGTTTCCATTAGGTTTCCACACAGTAGTTTGGTGTAAAATTGAAATGTATACTATTGGTAATGTCAAAGCATTGTATGCCCAGAGAAAACAACTTTTTTGTCTTGCTCAACAGAAGCATGAAACAGGTTTTAAACAACTCAGAATCATGTGAGAAGTTGATTTAAGGTGTTTGCATTAGGTTTGCACACAGTAGTTTGGTGTAAAATTGAAATGTATACTCTTGGTAATGTCAAAGCATTGCGTTCCCTGAGAAAATAACTTTTTTGTCTTGCTCAGCACAGGCATGAAAGCAGTTTTAAACAACTCAGAATCATGTGGAAAGTTAACTTAAACTGTTAACATTAGGTTTGCACCCAGTAGTTTGGTGTAAAATTGAAATGTATACTATTGGTAATGTCAAAGCGTTCTATGCCCTGAGAAAACAACTTTTTTGTCTTGCTCTGCAGAAGCATGAAACCATTTTTGAACATCTCATAATCATGTGGAAAGTTAACTTAAACTGTTAACATTAGGTTTGCACACAGTAGTTTGGTGTAAAATTGAAATGTATACTATTGGTAATGACAAAGCATTGTATGCCCTGAGAAAACAACTTTTTTGTCTTGCTCAACAGAAGCATGAAACAGGTGTTAAACAACTCAGAATCATGTGGGAAGTTGATTTAAGGTGTTTGCATTAGGTTTGCACACAGTAGTTTGGTGTAAAATTGAAATGTATACTCTTGGTAATGTCAAAGCGTTGTATGCCCAGAGAAAACAACTTTTTTGTCTTACTCTGCAGAAGCATGAAAACAGTTTTAAACATCTCATAATCATGTGGAAAGAAACTTAAACTGTTAACATTAGGTTTGCACACAGTAGTTTGGTGTAAAATTGAAATGTATACTCTTGGTAATGTCAAAGCATTGCATGCCCTGAGAAAATAACTTTTTTGTCTTGCTCAGCACAGGCATGAAACCAGTTTTAAACAACTCAGAATCATGTGGAAAGTTAACTTAAACTGTTAACATTAGGTTTGCACACAGTAGTTTGGTGTAAAATTGAAGTCTATAATATTGGTAATGTCAAAGCATGCATGTCCTGAGAAAACAACTTTTTTGTCTTGCTCAACAGAGGCATGAAACAGGTTTTAAACAACTCAGAATCATGTGGAAAGTTAACTTAAACTGTTAACATTAGGTTTGCACACAGTAGTTTGGTGTAAAATTGAAGTGTATATTATTGGTAATGTCAAAGCATGCATGTCCTGAGAAAACAACTTTTTTGTCTTGCTCAACAGAGGCATGAAATCAGTTTTTAAGAACTCAGAATCATGTGGAAAGTTAACTTAAACTGTTAACATTAGGTTTACACACAGTAGTTTGGTGTAAAATTGAAATGTATACTATTGGTAATGTCAAAGCATTGTATGCCCTGAGAAAACAACTTTTTTGTCTTGCTCAACAGAAGCATGAAACAGGTTTTAAACAACTCAGAATCATGTGAGAAGTTGATTTAAGGTGTTTGTATTAGGTTTGCACACAGTAGTTTGGTGTAAAATTGAAATGTATACTCTTGGTAATGTCAAAGAATTGCATTCCCTGAGAAAACAACTTTTTTGTCTTGCTCTGCAGAAGCATGAAACCAGTTTTAAACATCTCAGAATCATGTGGAAAGTTATCTTAAACTGTTAACATTACGTTTGAACACAGTAGTTTGGTGTAAAATTGAAATGTATACTCTTGGTAATGTCAAAGCATTGCATGCCCTGAGAAAATAACTTTTTTGTCTTGCTCAGCACAGGCATGAAACCAGTTTTAAACAACTCAGAATCATGAGGAAAGTTAACTTAAACTGTTAACATTAGGTTTGCACACAGTAGTGTGGTGTAAAATTGAAGTGTATACTATTGGTAATGACAAAGCATGCATGTCCTGAGAAAACAACTTTTTTGTCTTGCTCAACAGAGGCATGAAATCAGTTTTTAAGAACTCAGAATCATGTGGAAAGTTAACTTAAGGTGTTTCCATTTGGTTTACACACAGTAGTTTGGTGTAAAATTGAAATGTATACTATTGGTAATGTCAAAGCATTGTATGCCCTGAGAAAACAACTTTGATTCTTGCTCAACAGAAGCATGAAACAGGTTTTAAACAACTCGTAATCATCTGAGAAGTTGATTTAAGGTATTTGCATTAGGTTTGCACACAGTAGTTTGGTGTAAAATTGAAATATATAGTCTTGGTGATGTCAAAGCATTGCATGCCCTGAGAAAATAACTTTTTTGTCTTGCTCAGCACAGGCATGAAAGCAGTTTTAAACAACTCAGAATCATGTGGAAAGTTAACTTAAACTGTTAACATTAGGTTTGCACCCAGTAGTTTGGTGTAAAATTGAAATGTATACTATTGGTAATGTCAAAGCGTTGTATGCCCTGAGAAAACAACTTATTTGTCTTGCTCTGCAGAATCATGAAACCAGTTTTGAACATCTCATAATCATGTGGAAAGTTAACTTAAACTGTTAACATTAGGTTTGCACACAGTAGTTTGGTGTAAAATTGAAATGTATACTATTGGTAATGACAAAGCATTGTATGCCCTGAGAAAACAACTTTTTTGTCTTGCTCAACAGAAGCATGAAACAGGTGTTAAACAACTCAGAATCATGTGGGAAGTTGATTTAAGGTGTTTGCATTAGGTTTGCACACAGTAGTTTGGTGTAAAATTGAAATGTATACTCTCGGAAATGTCAAAGCATTGCATGCCCTGAGAAAATAACTTTTTTGTCTTGCTCAGCACAGGCATGAAACCAGTTTTAAACAACTCAGAATCATGTGGAAAGTTAACTTAAACAGTTAACATTAGGTTTGCACACAGTAGTTTGGTGTAAAATTGAAGTGTATACTATTGGTAATGTCAAAGCATGCATGTCCTGAGAAAACAACTTTTTTGTCTTGCTCAACAGAGGCATGAAATCAGTTTTTAAGAACTCAGAATCATGTTGAAAGTTAACTTAAGGTGTTTCCATTAGGTTTCCACACAGTAGTTTGATGTAAAATTGAAATGTATACTATTGGTAATGTCAAAGCATTGTATGCCCTGAGAAAACAACTTTTTTGTCTTCCTCAACAGAAGCATGAAACAGGTTTTAATCAACTCAGAATCATGTGAGAAGTTGATTTAAGGTGTGTGCATTAGGTTTACACACAGTAGTTTGGTGTAAAATTGAAATGTATACTCTTGGCAATGTCAAAGCATTGCGTTCCCTGAGAAAATAACTTTTTTGTCTAGCTCAGCACAGGCATGAAACCAGTTTTAAACAACTCAGAATCAAGTGGAAAGTTGATTTAAGGTGTTTCCATTAGGTTTCCACACAGTAGTTTGGTGTAAGATTGAAATGTATACCTCTTGGTAATGTCAAAGCGTTGTATGCCCTGAGAAAACAACTTTTTTGTCTTGCTCAACAGAAGCATGAAACAGGTTTTAAACAACTCAGAATCATGTGGGAAGTTGATTTAAGGAGTTTGCATTAGGTTTGCACACAGTAGTTTGGTGTAAAATTGAACTATATACTCTTGGTAATGTCAAAGCATTGCATGTTCTGAGAAAATAACTTTTTTGTCTTGCTCAGCACAGGCATGAAACCAGTTTTAAACAACTCAGAATCATGTGGAAAGTTAACTTAAACTGTTAACATTAGGTTTGCACACAGTAGTTTGGTGTAAAATTGAAGTGTATACTATTGGTAATGTCAAAGCATGCATGTCCTGAGAAAACAACTTTTTTGTCTTGCTCAACAGAGGCATGAAATCAGTTTTTAAGAACTCAGAGTCATGTTGAAAGTTAACTTAAGGTGTTTCCATTAGGTTTCCACACAGTAGTTTGGTGTAAAATTGAAATGTATACTATTGGTAATGTCAAAGCATTGTATGCCCTGAGAAAACAACTTTTTTGTCTTGCTCAACAGAAGCATGAAACAGGTTTTAAACAACTCAGAATCATGTGAGAAGTTGATTTAAGGTGTTTGCATTAGGTTTGCACACAGTAGTTTGGTGTAAAATTGAAATGTATACTCTTGGTAATGTCAAAGCATTGCGTTCCCTGAGAAAATAACTTTTTTGTCTTGCTCAGCACAGGCATGAAAGCAGTTTTAAACAACTCAGAATCATGTGGAAAGTTAACTTAAACTGTTAACATTAGGTTTGCACCCAGTAGTTTGGTGTAAAATTGAAATGTATACTATTGGTAATGTCAAAGCGTTGTATGCCCTGAGAAAACAACTTTTTTGTCTTGCTCTGCAGAAGCATGAAACCATTTTTGAACATCTCATAATCATGTGGAAAGTTAACTTAAACTGTTAACATTAGGTTTGCACACAGTAGTTTGGTGTAAAATTGAAATGTATACTATTGGTAATGACAAAGCATTGTATGCCCTGAGAAAACAACTTTTTTGTCTTGCTCAACAGAAGCATGAAACAGGTGTTAAACAACTCAGAATCATGTGGGAAGTTGATTTAAGGTGTTTGCATTAGGTTTGCACGCAATAGTTTGGTGTAAAATTGAAATGTATACTCTCGGAAATGTCAAAGCATTGCATGCCCTGAGAAAATAACTTTTTTGTCTTGCTCAGCACAGGGTTGAAACCAGTTTTAAACAACTCAGAATCATCTGGAAAGTTAACTTAAACTGTTAACATTAGGTTTGCACACAGTAGTTTGGTGTAAAATTGAAGTCTATAATATTGGTAATGTCAAAGCATGCATGTCCTGAGAAAACAACTTTTTTGTCTTGCTCAACAGAGGCATGAAACAGGTTTTAAACAACTCAGAATCATGTGGAAAGTTAACTTAAACTGTTAACATTAGGTTTGCACACAGTAGTTTGGTGTAAAATTGAAGTGTATATTACTGGTAATGTCAAAGCATGCATGTCCTGAGAAAACAACTTTTTTGTCTTGCTCAACAGAGGCATCAAATCAGTTTTTAAGAACTCAGAATCATGTGGAAAGTTAACTTAAACTGTTAACATTAGGTTTGCACACAGTAGTTTGGTGTAAAATTGAAATGTATACTCTTGGTAATGTCAAAGCATTGCATGCCCTGAGAAAACAACTTTTTTCTCTTGCTCTGCAGAAGCATGAAACCAGTTTTAAACAACTCATAATCATGTGGAAAGAAACTTAAACTGTTAACATTAGGTTTGCACTGAGTAGTTTGGTGTAAAATTGAAATGTATACTCTTGGTAATGTCAAAGCATTGCATGCCCTGAGAAAATAACTTTTTTGTCTTGCTCAGCACAGGCATGAAACCAGTTTTAAACAACTCAGAATCATGTGGAAAGTTAACTTAAACTGTTAACATTAGGTTTGCACACAGTAGTTTGGTGTAAAATTGAAGTGTATACTATTGGTAATGTCAAAGCATGCATGTCCTGAGAAAACAACTTTTTTGTCTTGCTGAACAGAGGCATGAAATCAGTTTTTAAGAACTCAGAGTCATGTTGAAAGTTAACTTAAGGTGTTTCCATTAGGTTTCCACACAGTAGTTTGGTGTAAAATTGAAATGTATACTATTGGTAATGTCAAAGCATTGTATGCCCTGAGAAAACAACTTTTTTGTCTTGCTCAACAGAAGCATGAAACAGGTTTTAAAGAACTCGTAATCATGTGAGAAGTTGATTTAAGGTGTTTGCATTAGGTTTGCACACAGTAGTTTGGTGTAAAATTGAAATATATAGTCTTGGTGATGTCAAAGCATTGCATGCCCTGAGAAAATAACTTTTTTGTCTTGCTCAGCACAGGCATGAAAGCAGTTCTAAACAACTCAGAATCATGTGGAAAGTTAACTTAAACTGTTAACATTAGGTTTGCACCCAGTAGTTTGGTGTAAAATTGAAATGTATACTATTGGTAATGTCAAAGCGTTGTATGCCCTGAGAAAACAACTTTTTTGTCTTGCTCTGCAGAAGCATGAAACCAGTTTTGAACATCTCATAATCATGTGGAAAGTTAACTTAAACTGTTAACATTAGGTTTGCACACAGTAGTTTGGTGTAAAATTGAAATGTATACTATTGGTAATGACAAAGCATTGTATGCCCTGAGAAAACAACTTTTTTGTCTTGCTCAACAGAAGCATGAAACAGGTGTTAAACAACTCAGAATCATGTGGGAAGTTGATTTAAGGTGTTTGCATTAGGTTTGCACACAGTAGTTTGGTGTAAAATTGAAATGTATACTCTCGGAAATGTCAAAGCATTGCATGCCCTGAGAAAATAACTTTTTTGTCTTGCTCAGCACAGGGTTGAAACCAGTTTTAAACAACTCAGAATCATGTGGAAAGTTAACTTAAACTGTTAACATTAGGTTTGCACACAGTAGTTTGGTGTAAAATTGAAGTCTATAATATTAGTAATGTCAAAGCATTGTATGCCCTGAGAAAACAACTTTTTTGTCTTGCTCAACAGAAGCATGAAACAGGTTTTAAACAACTCACAATCATGTGAGAAGTTGATTTAAGGTGTTTGCATTAGGTTTGCACACAGTAGTTTGGTGTAAAATTGAAATGTATAGTCTTGGTAATGTCAAAGCATTGCATGCCCTGAGAAAATAACTTTTTTGTCCAGCTCAGCACAGGCATGAAACCAGTTTTAAAAAACTCAGAATCATGTGGAAAGTTGATTTAAGGTGTTTCCATTAGGTTTCCACACAGTAGTTTGGTGTAAAATTGAAATGTATAGTCTTGGTAATGTCAAAGCATTGCATGCCCTGAGAAAATAACTTTTTTGTTCAGCTCAGCACAGGCATGAAACCAGTTTTAAACAACTCATAATCATGTGGAAAGAAACTTAAACTGTTAACATTAGGTTTGCACACAGTAGTTTGGTGTAAAATTGAAATGTATACTCTTGGTAATGTCAAAGCATTGCATGCCCTGAGAAAATAACTTTTTTGTCTTGCTCAGCACAGGCATGAAACCAGTTTTAAACAACTCAGAATCATGTGGAAAGTTAACTTAAACTGTTAACATTAGGTTTGCACACAGTAGTTTGGTGTAAAATTGAAGTGTATACTATTGGTAATGTCAAA